>NC_045445.1:70916861-70938396 GCF_002776525.5 Piliocolobus tephrosceles
ATTCCTCAAGGATCTAGAACTAGATGTACCATATGACCCAGCCATCCCACTACTGGGTATATACCCAAAGGATTATAAATTATGCTACTACAAAGACACATGCACACGTATGTTTATTGCGGCACTATTCACAATAGCAAAGACTTGGAATCAACCCAAATGTCCATCAGTGACAGACTGGATTAAGAAAATGTGGCACATATACACCATGGAATACTATGCAGCCATAAAAAAGGATGAGTTTGCGTCCTTTGTAGGGACATGGATGCAGCTGGAAATCATCATTCTTAGCAAACTATCACAAGAGAAAACCAAACACCGCATGTTCTCACTCATAGGTGGGAACTGAACAATGAGCTCACTTGGACTCGGGAAGGGGAACATCACACACTGGGGCCTATCATGGGGAGGGGGGAGGGGGGAGGGATTGCACTGGGGAGTTATACCTGATATAAATGATGAATTGATGGGTGCTGACGAGTTGATGGGTGCAGCACACCAACATGGCACAAGTATACATATGTAACAAACCTGCACGTTATGCACATGTACCCTAGAACTTAAAGTATAATAATAAAAAAAAAAGTCAAAAATAAGAGATGCTGGCAAGGTTGTGGGGAAAGAACACTTCTAAACTGATGCCACAAAGAAAAATTATTTCAGCCATTGTGGAAAGAAGTGTGGTGATTCCTTAAAGAGTTTAAAACAGAACTATAATTCGACCAGCAATTCTGTTGTTGAGTATATACTCATCACATCATTATTCAAAATAAAAAAGACAGGAAGTCAACTTACATGTGCATCAATAGTAGACTTGGTAAAGAAAATGTGGTATATATACCATGGAATACTATGCATCCATAAAAAAGAACCAAATCATGCCCTTTCCAGCAATGTTAATGGAACTGGAGGCCATTATCCTAAGCAAATTAACAAAGAAACAGAAAACCAAATGCTGCATTGTCTCATTTATAAGTGGAAGCCAAACATCAAGTACATATGGACACAAAGAAGGAAACAATAGTCAGGTCTATCAGAGGGCGGAGGTTGGAAGGAGAGTGAGGATCAAATAACTATTTATTAGGTACTATATTTACTATCTAGGATAGAAATAATAAATTATTTACACATAATTTATTTATATAACAAAGTTGCACATCTTTCCCCTGAAACTTAAGTAATATTTCTTTTAAAAAGTACATACTTCATTGAGCATTCTATAAAAGTTGTTTTCTAAAAGATAAATAAAGACGGGCATGATGGCTCATGCCTATAATCCCAGCACTTTCGGAAGCTGAGGCACGTGGATCACCTGAGGTCAGGAGTTCGAGACCAGCCTGGCCAACATGGGGGAACCCCATCTCTACTAAAAATACAAAAATTAGCTGGGCAGGGTGGCACAACCTGTAATCCCAGCTACTCGGGAGACTGAGGCAGGAGAATCGCTTGAACCCAGGAGGCGGAGGTTGCAGTGAGCCAAGATCGCACCACTGCACTCCAACCTGGGTGACAGAGTGAGATTCTGTCTCAAAAAAATAAAATGAAATAGAAACAAATTAAATAAATTACAAAAGTTAAAGGTAAATAATCTTGAATCCTGATTTTATTTTGTTCATGTTCATGAACAACACAGTAATTCAGGACCTATAAACAAAACTGGGAAGAAAATGATTTTAACAGATTAAATGATAAAGGTAGTAACAAATATGTAACGAAGATCTTATAAATGAAGAATATACCAAAAAAGTAATGCAGATGCATATCTCATAAATTTAGGAGCAAATAGGACCTGATTAGTCGGTACAAGTATATAAAATAAGAAGAGGCCAATTATACATTTTATTTAGCATATAGTTCTCAATCCTAATACTTGGGGAAAATCTCAAGCTCTAGAATTTGAGTCAAAACTGAGTTACTTAGAAAACTTTAAGTTGTGTGCCTATTTGGAAATCTCTTTTATTATTTTTACAGATCTGAGTCAAGTACAATATTGAATTACTGTAAGTTAATTTTAGTAGTATTTTGGAATTAATTGTTGATTCTAGTTTATTAGGATGGGAGAATATGTATGTCTAATTCAAGCTCAAATACATTAATTAACATTTTTGCATTTCACTTTGCTTCCATCTGACAGCTCAGTAATTTTGTTCCACCCATACACTAATAGCTAAGCTTAATTTTTCTTTCTTATTTCAAATCCATATGTATAGTTTATTCCAAATCTCTGTATAGAAGTGCTTATTTATCATTTACATTTGTGAAGAAACCAGCTTATATTTGACACATACTTACCTGGTGAAATAGTTTACTTAGAAGTGGGGAGAAAATGACTGACTAGACACAGCCAGGAGGAGCACCTACCACCAAGGTACAGGGCGTCAGGAAGACTGGTGCACTACTAGCAGATCTTTAGAGGGAAGGCATTGAGAGTAGACTGGGGGACGACCCAGAAGCTGGGCTTGAGAAGGAGAAAGTTGGTAACACTGCATGGGACTACTGCACATGGGACTACTGCACACTCATTCCTGTCCCCCAGTGTCTCTTGGGAAAGGGATAAGTTGAATAGGCAAGGAGCAACCCACTTTTGCCACTGGCCTTTGGGACCTGACAAGAGCAGACCACTTGACCACCATTGACACTTGAATTGGCAGGGAGAACTGTTCAGATTAGTAATAGGGGCAGAACTCCAGCCAGAGAAAAGCCCAGAGGGTTTGATGCAGGAGCATCTGTAGTGGAGCATGGCCAGGCCACCATTCCCCTACGACTGACTCATTCCCATGAGACTTTAGCCTTAAGGGGAATGGTTGGACCTAAACTCTGCAGGGTGATCTTGCCCATGAGAAAGAGCTGATCTAACCTGAACATCCCTTGGTCTTCTGGCCTCTCCAGAGGCCCTAGCCTGTCTGAACCTGCTTACAGTGCAACCCACAGGTAACTCCAGAAACTGCTGCACTGGCAGATCTCCTGCACTGGCAGATGATACTTGACTGGCAGAATTTTCCAAAACAACAGCCCCAGTGGACATGCACAAGCCTGCTTGCAACCTGCCCTCACTGCAGGCCCCCCATCTTGCTTTGCCTGCATACACTCACTCACATACGGCCAGCCCCCACATAGCTTTGCCGGTTCATGTGTGCAAGGAAGACCTTGCTTTTTCTCCCTTGCCAGCACGAGTGTGTGTATGCACACTGCTGTGCCACTAATGCCAACAGGAGTGAACCTTGCTCCCTCACACAACTACACCAAAATTGTTGTTGGAGCACGGGTAGACAGAGACACCATCAGACCCATCCTTGCCAGTACCCCACCCGTGTGTCAGAACTGCCTCAAGTGCAAAAGTAGGCATGGAGAAAAGAAGACCCAGCCAGCACTGAGCAACCACTGCTGCATGTGGGAACATGAAAGGAGGGTGCAAACACTACCACTGGCATGAATATGCACACAGTCACTGGTGGGGTTCTCCTCTCCCCCTGAACCATGCTGCAAATGCCAGCCAATGCTGCAAACACCTGCATGCATGGAGGTTAAGCTGCCAACACCAGTGAGTTCTGTGAATGCCTGCATGGAGGCTGGAAACTTGGCACCTGCTAGCACACTACCATAGCCCAAAAATGTGCACCCCACCATGCTGCAGCTGCTACCAGAATGTGCAAACAAGAACGAATTCTGCTGCCACCACTTTATGAATTGCTTTGGCTAACATCATCCATCGGAATGTTGTGAGCAGCGGGTTGTGAACACCTTTGACCTAGTGCAACAGGTTCCTAAACTCAAGGAGCCATAAAAAAAGTGAAGACCCGACACCAGTCCAGCAGAATTAGAATATGCATTCCAGGAGTCCTAAACTGAGCCTTGGACCCCAAAAATCTTTCAGAAATGAATCCAATAAACTTAACCTACCCTATAAAACAATCAAATCCCCAAGATTATTCAAGGTCATCAAATAAGATAAAAGAAAAAAAAAACGTTTGAAGGACAGCATCAACAATAAAGATGAGAAAGAACCAGTGCAAGAACTCAGATAAGTCAAAAAGCCAGAGATCTTCTTTCCTACAGACAACTGTACTAGTTCTCCAGCAAGTGCTCCTAACCAGGCTGAGATAGCTGAAATGACAGAAATAAAATTCAGAATATAGATAGGAACAAAGACCACCAAGTTCCAGGAGAACAGTGAATCCCAAACTAAGGAAGCCAAGAGTCACAATAAGAAAATACAGGAACTAAAAGAAAAAAAAGCGAGTATAGAGAAGAACATAACCCACTTGATAGAGTTGAAAAACATACTACAAGAATTTCATAATGCAATTGCAAGTATTAACAGCAGAATAGATGAAGCTGAGCTGAGGAAAGAATCTCAGAACTAGATAACTGGCTTTCTGAAGTAAGATAGTAAGACAAAAATAAAGAAAAAATGAAGGGAATAAAGAAAACCACCAAGAAATATAGAACAATGTAAGGAGACTCAATCTATGACTCATTGGTATGTCTGAAAAAGATAGGTAGAATGGAAGGAGTTTGGAAAACACATTTTAGAATATAATGCATGAGAACTTCCCCAACCTAGCAAGAAAGACAAGCATTCAAATACAGAAGATGCAAAGAAGCCCCACCAAATATTTCACAATTTCCCCCCCAAAAAACATAATGATCAAAGTCTCTAAGGCAGAAATGAAAGAAAAAAATATGTTAAAGGCACTTGCAAAGAAAGGATAGGTCACCTACAAAGGGAAGCTCATCAGACTAACAGTGGGCCTCTCAGAGGAAACCCTACACACCATTAGATATTGGGGGTCTATATTCAACATTCTTAAATAAAATAAACTCTAAAGAATAATTTTATATATGGCCAAATCAAGCTTCATAAGTGAAAAAAAAATTAGATCCTTTTCAGACAAGCAAATGCTGAGAGAATTTGTTACCACCATAGCTGCCTCACAAGATCTTCTGAAAGAAGTACTAAATATGGAATGGCAATGCCATTACCAGACACTACAAAAACACATTTAAGTACACAGGGCAGTGACATTACAAATCAAGAAAACAAACACTCTTATCTGCATAAGAGCCATATAACAACAAAATGACAGGATCAAATCCACACATATCAATACTATCCTTGGATATAAATAGGCTAAAAGCCCCAATTAAAAGGCACAGACAGAGTGGCAAGTTAAAGAACCAAGACCAATAGTTATGCTGTCTTCAAGACACCTATCTCAAATTCAATGACACCTACAGGCTAAAATAAGAGGATGGAGAAAAATATACAAGCAAACTGAAAATGTAAAAAAGCAGGGGTTGCAGTCCTAATTTCATACAAAACAGATGTAAAACAATAAAGGTAACAAAAAGCAAAGAAGAGTGTTTCATAACATAAAGGGTTCAACTAAACAAGAAGACATAACTATCCTAAATATATATGCACCCAACACAGGTGCACCCAGATTCATAAAGCAAGTTCTTAGAGACCTTCTAAGAGACATAGATTCCCACACAATAATGGAAGAAGACCTTAACAGCCCATTGATAGTATTAGACAGATTACTGAGGCAGAAAATTTTAAAAAAAAGAGAGATTTAAGGCTTTCACACTGGACCAAATAAACCTGATAGACATTTACAGAACTCTCCATCCCAAAACAGCACAATATACATTATTTCCATTGCCACATGGGACATACCCTGTAATCAACCAAATAAGCAGACTTAAAGCAATCCTCAGAAATAGTAACAGAACTGACAGCATATCAACCAAACTCTCAAACTACAGTGCAATAAAAGTAAAATTTAAGACTAAGAAAAATGCTCAAAACTGTACAATTACGTGAAAATTAAGCACCATGCTTCAAAATGACTTTTGGGTAAATAATAGGACTAAGGCAGAAATCAAGAAGTAATTTGAAACCAATGAGAACAAAGATATAACATACCAGAATCTTTGGGATACAGTGAAGGCAGTTTTAAGAGAGAAATTTATAGCACTAGCTGCCGTATTTAAAAAGTATGAAAGATCTCAAATTAACAACCTAACATAACATCTAAAAGAACTAGAGAAGCAAGAGAAAACAAACCCAAAGCTAACAGAAGACAAGAAATAACCAAAATCAGAACTGAACTGAAGAGATTGAGACACAAACAAGTATTTAAAAGATCAACAAATCTAGGAGCTGGTTTTTGAAAAAAAAAAAAAAAAATGAGATGGGTAGATTGCTGCTAGCTAGACTAATAAAGAAGGAAAGACAGAGGATTGAAATAAACACAACTAGAAATGACAAAGGGCATATTACCACTGAACACACAGAAATACTAATGACCATCAGCAAATACTGTGAACACGTCTGTACACACAAGCTAGAAAATCTAGAAAAAAAAATTGATAAATTCCTGGACACATACATAGTCCCTACACTAAACCAGCAAGGAATTGAATCCCTGAACATAAGAAAAATGAGCCCCAATGGTATCAGTAATAAACAGCCTACTAACAAAAAAAGCCCAGCATCAGACAAATTTACAGCCAAATGCTACCAGATGAACAAAGAAGGGCTGGTTTCATTCTACTGAAACTATTCCCAGAACTAAGGAGGAGGGTCTCCTCTCCTATTCATTTATGAGGCCCGCATCATCCTGATACCAAAACTTGGCAGACTTTCTTTTTCTTGGCAAACAACAGAAAAAGAAAATTTCAGGCCAATATCTTTGATAAACATCGATGCAAAAAACCTCAACAAAATACCAACAAACTGTATCCAGCAGCACATCAAAATGCTAATCCATCATGATGAAGTAGGTTTTATCTTTGGGATACAAGGGTGGTTCAACATATGCAAATCAATAAACACAAGTCATCACATAAATACAACTAAAGATAAAAACCATGAAATCATCTCAATAGATGCAAAAATAGCTTTCGATACAATTCAACAGGTCTTCATGGTAAACACTCTCAACAAACTAGGTATTGAAAGAACATACCTCAAAATAATAAGAGCCATCTATGACAAACATACAGGCAGCATCATACTGAATGGGTAAAAGCTGGAAGCATTCCCCTTGAAAAGTGGCACAAGACAAGGATGCCCTCTGTCACCATTCCTACTCAACATAGTATTGAAGTCCTATGCAGAACAATTAGGCAAGATGAAAAAAAAAAAAAGGAGGGGGGCAACCAAATAGCAAGAGAGGAAATCTAACTATCCCTGTTTGGAGATGACATGATTCTACATCTAGAAAACTCCACTATCTCTCCCCAAACACTGCTTGAATAAACAATTTCAACAAAGTTTCAGGGTACAACATCAACATGCAAAAATTACCAACAATCCTACATATCAAAAACAGCCAAGCTGAGAGCCAAATCAGAAGTGCAATCTCATTCATAATTGACACAAAAAGAATAAAATATCTAGTAATACATCCAACCAGGGAGGTGAAAGATCTCCACAGTGAGAATTATAAAATACTGGTCAAAGGTATCAGAAATGACACAAACAAATGAAAAAACAGTTCATGCTCAGCAATTCATATATTCAATGGTACAACAGTATACTTATCAAACTACCAGTGACATCATTCACATAAGTAGAAAAAATATTTTAAATCCATAGGGAATGAAAGAAGACCCTGGACAACTGAGGCAATTCTAAGTAAAAAGTACAATGCAGAGAGCATAACACTACCCAATTTCAAACAATACAACAGGGCTACAGTAACCAAAACAGCATGGTACTGGTAGAAAAGCACACAAATAGACCATTTGAACAGAATAGAGAGCTCAGAAATAACGCTGCACACCTACAAACATCTGATCTTCGGCAAATCTGACAAAAACAAGCAATGGAGAATGAACTCCCTATTCAATAAATAGCTCTGGGAGAACTAGCAAGCCATATGCAGAATTTTGAAACTGGATTTCTTCCTTACACCGTATACAAAAACCAACTTAAGATGTATAAAAGAGTTAAATGTAAAACTCAAAACTATAAAAACCCTGGAAAATAATCTACCCAATATCATTCAGGAAATAGGTACTGGCAAATATGTGATGACAAAGACACCAACAGAAATTGCAACAAAAGCAAAAATTGACAAATGGGATTTCATGAAACTAAAGAGCTTCTACACAGCAAAAAGAAACTGTCAACAGAGTAAACAGACAGTTATAGACTGTGAGAAAAGGTTTACTAATTATGCACCTGACAAAAGTCTAATATCCAGCTTCTGTAAAGAACTTATACAAATTTACATGAAACAAGCAACCCTATTTAAAAGCGTGCAAACAGCATGAACAGATATTTTTCAAAAACCGGCATACATGTGGCCTAGAAACATGTGAAAGAAAGCTCAATATCACTGATCATTAAAGATATGCAAATCAAGGCTGGGCGCGGTGGCTCACGCCCGTAATCCCAGCACTTTGGGAGGTCGAGGCAGGTGGATCACGAGGAGATTGAGACCATCCTGGCTAACACGGTGAAACTCCATCTCTACTAAAAATACAAAAAAAAAAAAAGAAAAAAAAGAAAATACAAAAAATTAGCCAGGCGTGGTGGCGGGTACTTGTAGTCTCAGCTACTCCGGACGCTGAGGCAAGAAAATGGCATAAACGCGGGAGGGGAAGCTTGCAGTCAGCACACATTGCGCCGCTGCACTCCAGCCTGGGCGACAGAGGGAGACTCCGTCCCAAAAAAAAGAAAAAAAAAAAAAAAAAAAAAAAAAGACATGCAAATTAAAACCACAATGAGATACCATCTCACACGGTCAGATGGCTATTTTTAAAAAGTCAAAAAATAACAGATGTTAGCAAGGTTGTTGCTGAACAAGGGAACATTTTACTTACACACTGTTGGTAGGAACGCAAACTTCGCAACCATTATGGAAAAGCAGGGTGGCAATTTCTTAAAGAGCTGAAAACAGAACTCCCATTCAACCCAGCAATCTTGTAGCTGCATATATCCCCAAAGGACTAGAAATCATTCTGTCATAAAGACACATGCACACGTATGTTCACTGCATCACTATTCACAATAGCGAAGACATGGAATCAACCTAAATGTCCATCAATGGTCTACTGGATAAAGAAAATGTAGTACATATACACATATACACCATGGAATGCTATGTAGCCATAAAAAAAAAAAAAAAAAAAAAAAGATATCATGTCTTTTGCAGTACTTGTGTGGAAGTGGAGGCCATTATCCTTCACAAACTAATGCAGAATCAGTAAACCAAATACTGCCTGTTCTCACTTGTATGTAGGAGGTAAATGATGAGAGCACATGGACACAAGGAGGGGACAACAGACACTGGAGTCTGCCTGAGGGTGAATGGTGGGAGGAGAGAGAGGAGCAGAAAAATAACTATTGGGTAGTAACAGTTGTTGGGTAGTAATAGTTATTTTTATATTATAAAAATATTTAAATATATTTAAATATAAATAGGTTTAGTATCTGGGTAATGAAATAATCTATACAACAAACCCCTATGATTTGAATTTACCTATATTACAAACTTGCACATATACCCCTGAACGTAAAATAAAAGTTGAAAAATATGATTAACTTTATTTTATCTATTTTAGCTTGCTGACTGCCTGATGTGGTCCTTTAAATAACCTTGCTCTTGAGTTTTGCTCTTAAAGCTAGCTGGTAAGAACATAATTGGAAATATCTGGAGCAAGCAAAATATAAGAACCTTCACTAAGAAATAGAGATCAAGAAAGAAGAGTTTTCTTAACAATTGAAGAAAATGTTTTAGAAAAATACTGTTCCAGAGAGAAAGAATCTAATGAATAAGTACAGAGAAGAAAGTAGTTCATGATGAAATACAGAGACAAAGACTCAGGAAATGGTTATCTTGAAAATAAATAAATGATTAAAAAACAACCTGCAGAGAACAAAACAGACAAAAAAATAAATAGAAGATAAAAAATGGATGGGTCATTATATAACTTAGTAAGGAACAAATCATTATATTTAAGCACTTAAATGCTGAGAGCTGAGTGCCAGCTACAGAGGAGCAAAATTATAAAGATGTTTAGACATACAGTACAAGTTTTTCAGATTCTGAGTTTTGCCCATTTGAACTCTATTTTTAAATCAAATAAATATTTTTTGACTAAATTTTTAACTTGGTATATTTATAAAAACTTTGCTTTCATATAACTGGAAATTTCTGGTTTTCTAGGATCAAAGAGCTCCTTGTCAAATTTCCTTAGGTAAGTTTATAATTGCCTCATGAACTTAGAGATAATATTAGTCTCAGAGAAGAGATTAGTAAAACATACAATGAATGAGATTAGTCATTTGCAGAAGTCATTTACTATAAAGGACAGTATATAATCGTGATTATTACGAGATAGTGTGTCTCCTATAATTAAGATGACTAACATGTTTCCTTGGGACTAGAATGTAACTTAAAATTATAATTTAATCAATGTTATTGTACTCTTAAAAACTAATGTTTTATTCTAGATGTTGATATGGTTTTTCTCTGTCCCCACCCAAATCTCATCTTTAATTGTAGTTCCCATAATCCCCACATGTTGTGGGATGGACCAGATGGGAGGTGCTTGAATCATGGGGGTGGGTTTTACTCATGATGGTGAATGAGTCTCAGGAGATCTGATGGTTTTGTGGAGGGCAGTTTGCCTGCACATACTCTCTTGCTTGCCACAGTGTAAGATGTGCCTTTGCTCCTCCTTTGCCTTCCACCATGATTGTGAGGCTTCCCCAGCCATGTGGAACTGTGAGTCCATTAAACCTCTTTTTCTTTATAAATTACCCTGTTTTGGGTATGTCTTCATTAGCAGCATAAGAGAGACTAATACAGACAGGTGTGGTTTACCAAAAGACTACACAGAAGAGGATAAAAGAGTAAGAATTTAGTCTTGTTACTGAGCACAATGCAATTAAGAGAGACACTATATTTGATGGACATAAATTTTCTGATCTCTAGACATGTCTTTGTAATTGTAGGTCAAGAATATATCATCAGTCTCTCTTGTGATACAGATTTCATCACAAGAAAGCTCAAATCTCACCACATTTGGATTTCTTTTAATCAGTTCCTAAATACCTAATTTAGCTTACCAAGTACTTTGATTCCATATACATTTTCTTTGCACCACCAGAATAAGGTACCTTCTGCTGTAAATTTTAAAATTGACATTCTGTCATATACATCAATCATTCTGAGAATAGTTAATATGAGCGTATTCTTAAAAGACTATTACCTCTTGAAATAAGAACAAAAAATATTTGTGTACCTTATATTTGACACCAGAAGTTAAACAACTATAACAAATAAAATAAAAGGTGCATAACAGCACAAATCCAATATAGGTTCATTTCTCACTAACTTAATAGTTTAAGTTGGCTTTCTTGTTGGCAAATTACACTCCTCCAGTTGATGATTTATGAACATGGGTTTCTTCTGTCTTGTGGATACACCATCCCATAGACCCTTATTTTCATCTACACTTAGTTGAAGAAAGAGAAAATTGTGAAGTTATGCTTGCCACTCATAGGCGTTGGCAGAAAATTGCACAGCTTTTGCTTGTATTCTATTGACTAAAAATCCATTATGTGGCTACATGCAATTGCAAAGGAGGTAGAGATTCTTTGCCTAATTGTGTGCCTAGAAGAACCATGAGTGGTTTTGGAGATGAACTACAAGTTTATGCCAAATCTTGTAAAGCTGAGGGAAAACCTTATATCTTGATGATAGCACCAAAGAACTCCAGCCATGATATTAGATGTATATATTCAATCTCAACTGCATTGTAAATAAGGAGTTTCATTATTTAGTGGCAGCAACTTAAGGTAAGATCAAAGTGCTAGAATAATTTTAATTTGATATTGGACATTGCCATAATTTCATTCATTAGTTCTGAATGAAACAAAAGTGAAAAATTATAGCTGGGCACAGTTAGGGGAGAAACTATATTTGACTTCAGGTGTTAAGATGGATTCTGACAATGGGGCTTATAGAAATATAAGAAACAATAAAAATTCTTAGGCTATTTTGGACCAAGTATTCTATATTGATTCTTAACATTACAGATAACTTAATGATTGTGTCCGTCTTTTTTCTACCATAGGTTTCTAGTACTTAGAGAAAGAAGAAAAACTGATGAAAGATGGCCATAGATAACTGCCTGCATAGAAACTGTATGTTAGCTATAACCTGAATACTTGTGAACACCAACTTATCATCTTCATCGTTCATACTATCAATATCCCATGTGTTACTTGTTTCTTTCAGCTGCTCTTTAAGTTTTGCATTATTTTCAGGTGATTCTGATGAGAAAGAAAATTTATTTCTAACATTTGCAAAATCACAAGAGAAGTCTTGCAAAACCACAACTAAAGCTTCTTTTGCAATTAAGGAGAAAATGAAGTAAAAAAATATGGAATTCATCCTCAATTGTATTTTAGTTGTTGAATCATGTTTCATATAATGAAAACAAGTATATTCTGTAGTATTCACTATAGCATCAAAACAAATGCTTTTCTGAAGTACCGCACTCACTGTTTAAACATCCTCTATCTCCGATGTTGTCAGATATTTAAAATGTTAATTTAGTCTTGTTAATTCCTTGCTATGCATTTTTAAACCTCTAAAAGCAACAGACAACTGTAATAGTGATCTACTGAAACACATGCTAATCCTTTTAAATGATCAAAGGTAGTTCATGAAAATTATAATGCATTAACCTGAGTATATATGACATTGAATAGTGTGTCTGCAGATAATTATGATACAACTGTGACAATTTAATGATTTCATGCTCATGATCTCATTTTATATTTCAGATACAGATTTCTTTTCTTCTATTACTCAAATTTTGGGAAAATACACATTGATGAAGACTTTGGAAAAAGAAAATCTGCATTAATACTGGTATGGGCCATGGAGAAGATACTATGAACTTCTTGGATTAAACGAATAAAATACAAGATTAGCATGGAAGAGTCAGCAGTATTCAAAATGTCACATATGAATATATTAATAAAAGCTTATCAATGTTTCCATGTACCAGATTTGCTTGTTTGTGAAAGTCTTTACAGAGATCTAATGTTTCCATTGCTCAAAAATGTGTTGGACCTTCCTCTGCTTCAAAAAACACCCTCTGGGTGTTAGCCACATTATTTTAACTATTCTTGGTGGTGACAAATCATAATCTTTTGAGAATGAACTTGATTTTATTTCAAATGTTATGAAAACCCAAAGATGACTAATTTTTTTAATAACTTGGCTAATATAATTTAGGCTAAAAATGAAGTTTCAAAATATAGTAACATGATTAGCTTATTTGTGTGATTAATATGAGCTTTATTCAACAGATATTTATTGAGTGATATGTATAAAAATTGTGTTTTTGGTGCTAAAGTTCTCAACTTTGCAATAAAATTGCTTGGGAAGCTTTAAAAATACTAAATCCTACTCCCATAAATAATTATTGATTTGTCTGGGTGGGGCCAAGGTATTGATGTAAAAATTAAAAAGCCTTTCCAGGTGATTATAGTGTGTAACCATGGTCCTAAATGGCTAAGGTACAATATTTAGACACCAGTAAGACAAATTAGCTGGATACAACTGATGAAAAATGCCCTTCTGCTTCCCTATGCTATGGGTTTCACCTATAGAGTCACAGTCAACAGAATAAAACTAAAAGGTAGAGAGTAAAGTACTATTGCTGAGTGTTAACTCTGTGCCAAGCAGTTTTTAAAAATCTCTATGTGCCCTACAGTATTTAATCCTCACAGCAACAGTATTTCATAAATGAGAAATAAAAAGTTCAGAGAGGTTATAAAATATTGCATGCAGTCACTCAGATAGTAAATAGCAGAGCCATGATTCATATCTAATGCTATCAGGCTTCAAAATTCTTGTTCCCTTTACTCTACAATGTTGCCTCAAATAAGAGTAATAAAGGCCACGTATACATATTAAGTATGTACTTAATGGCATACATATTAAGAATGTCCTCTTCTGTTTATAAAATCTCATTTAAATGTTGGCCTTCTTTTTCATCTGTGTATCATCACTGTCAAACTCCTCTCCTTTAGCTCAATATGGCTTATATTTTCTATACCTGTATTCATTTTTTTACATGTAAAAGTGTCTTAATTCTCCAATGTCTTAATTCCTTGAAGATAAAGGTTATTTTAGATGTCTTCATACTCCTTCAAAGAACTCATTAAAAGAATAGATATTCTGAGAAAAAAAACTTCACACATATTTAAAAAGGTGTCAGGACCATTCAGTAGGAAAAAAATGTCATTTCAGCAAATGTTGTTGGAAAAATATATCCACATGCAAGGTAATGAAGTTAGATGTGTACTGTATATCATATGCAAAAATTAATTCAAAGTGAATCTAAGACATAATCTTAATAGCTAAAACTCTTAGTAGAAAACATAAATGGAAAACTTTATGACATTGTATTTAGCATTTCTTTTGGATATAACACCAAAAATACCTGAAATACAAAAAATAAATAAACTAGACTTTATTAAAATTAAAACTTTGGTATAGCAAAGGACTCAATCAACAGAGATTGAGGGTAAGTTGCAGCATTAGAGAGAGTATTTTCAAATTATATATTTGGTTAGGGATTAATATCCAGAATGTATAACAGACCCCTTCAACTAAACAACCACAATAATAAAATAATCCAAATAAAAATGGGCAAGATACTTTAATAAACATTTTTTTAAAATATATATATATATACACATATATAGTAAGTAGATGGAAAGATTCTTAATATAATTAGTCACTATGGAAGTGCAAATCAAAATCACAATGAGATAGCACAGTGAAATACCTACCAGGGTAGATATAATCAGTAAAACGGAAAATAAGTGTTTGTAAGAATGTAAGGAAATGAGAACATTTGAGCCTCAGTGATGGCAAAGCAAAATGGTGAAGTCATTATGGAAAACAATTTGACAATTTTCCAAGAGGTTATACATATAACTACAATATATCCAAAATAAATGAAGCAGGGACAGGACTTGAACAAACATTTGTACAACAATGTTTATAACAGCATTATTCACAATAGCCAAAAGTTGGAAACACCCCAAAGGTTCATTAGATGGATGGATGGATAAATAGATTAACCAAATGTGGTATATCCATACAATGACATATTATTCAGCATCAGAAAAAATATAATTTTGATGCATACTACAACTTTCATGAACATTTAAGACAATGTGCTAAACAAAATAAATTAGACAGAAAAGACTATGGTAGGATTCCACTTTTATGAGTAACAAAATAGGCAAATTCATAGAAGCAGAAAGTAGAATAGAGGTTACTAAAGCTGGGGGAAGGGAATGTAGGAAGTATTGTTTAATGGATACAGAGTTTTATTGGTGATTATAAAATATTTTGACTATAGATACTAGTGAGAGTTATGCAAATTGTGAATATCTTTAATGCCAATTGATTACACATCTATGAATTGTAAAATTATAATTATTTTGCTATATGTATCTTACAACAATAAGAAAAGAAGACATGCACTAACTTAACACAGTATTATTTCAAAACATTTGACAAACTAGCTAAATTAGATGGATCAACATGCATGACTATCCAAAATTTGGCATGTTTTTAGCTACGCAGGTGAATAAGATGGTTACACTGCAATAGCTTTGATCTTGCCTCTTTATTTCTCTTTATTTCTCCTCTTGTTATGATATTATACTGATTCTCCGAGTAGTTACCCTCAGCTCATGAGTAAATGTCTCAACTGTAAAATTTCTGACTGATTAAATCCAAATAAAACATGTAAGTTAATCTTCTTCTTTTAAATAGTAAAGTTAAAATGAAGAAAATTTTAGAGCTTGTGAAAATTTCCAGACCAATTAGAGTCAGGGGTAGGACTGGAAAATAAATTACTTGAGATGTATTAAGTGTTAATGCTGCTAAGACAAGGGTCTTAGGATTAAATTTGATGTCAATATTTTTATGTGTAGACAGTCTATGCCTGATCTGCAAATTAGGTAGTCCAATATTGAAATAGTAATTTCCTGGATCTAGATTTATTGGGAATGATGAAGTATAACACGTATGTATCTATATTTTCAAAGAAGAATTATGTGGCTGGCTCTTTCTTCTCTAAGTCATAACTGAAATGTCACTCCCTCAGAGGACCCTTTCTTGGTTATCCTCTTAGAGTGTCTTCCATTACTCTATATTACATTATCCATTATATTTTCTTATATTGCATATTGCTCTCAAATATTTAATATACTTATTTGTTTATTGTTCTGCCTTCATTGGAACATATGATTATCCTAGTTTGTCTTTTTCACCATTTTGTGCCTGGCAACAAATATAGTATGTGGTACTGACAAAGGATTCAGTAGACTTCTACTGAAAGAGTGGGTAAAGCCAAATTTAGGGCATATGGAATGAAAGGAAACAACATGGCTACAAAAATCTCTGGTGCATTTATATAGGAGAGTGGTGAAGGAAGAGAATTGAGGAAGACTTCCTAAAAATAAAACAAAGACCTAATAAAATGTAAGCAGTTGAGAAAAGTTGAGACAGCAGGAGGGTGCAGTAGGGAAGAATTGAATACAGAATGAAGTAGGGCAGTACAGAACTTCATGTAGGAGGCCACTTTGCTGAACTCTTCTTGAAATCAGTGACATGGGAGTTCCCTATGAAGGTGTTATTCAGCTTGATATTTGTCTAGGCTGAAAATGAAAACATTTCTGAAACACCAGAAATAAAGACACACAACATGTTACGTATAGCCAGAGAGCCACAGTAAAATATTCACTTAGCTATGAAGTAAAATTGACCTCAAACCTAAGAAGTCTTGCAGAGTAATTGCTACCTGAAAATGATCATTTGGACCAGGCGCGGTGGCTCACGCATATAATCCTAACACTTTGGGAGGCTGAGGCAGGCAGATCACTTGAGGTCAGGAGTTCAAAACCAGCCTAGCCAACATGGTGAAACCCTGTCTCTACTGAAAAAAATAAAATAAATAAAAATAGCTGGATGTGGTGACAGACACTTGTAATCCCTATTTGGGAGGGATTGTAATCGCTTGTAATCACTGTTTGGGAGGCTGAGGCAGAAGAATCGCTTGAACCTGGGAATCGGAGGTTCCTGTGAACCAAGATTGCACCACTGCGCTCCAGTCTGGGTGAGAGAGTGAGACTCTGTCTCAAAAAAATAAAGAAAGATATAAAGAAATAAAGAAAAGAAAAGAAAAAGAAAATGATCATTTGAGTTTTTATAACAATTTATTTTAAGGATGAAATAATAAGTTTCATCAAACTGGGGGAGAAAATGCAATCAGTAAAATGCAAATAAGTAATAAGTGGTGTGTCTTGACAAAACTACTGTCTTTGAATATTGTGAATCAAGGTACCAGATTACTGCAATTTCCAACAATTCCAGTGGGGCAATCTATGGACAAATTACAAAGTCTGAGAACTTCATAGTGATACCCTGGAAACAAAAAATGTGGCTCTACTAATGGAAGCTCCATTAAAATGAACATGAAAAGTTTATGAAGTCCTGAAGCCCAAACTTTACTTGGAGGAGTGTAGCATTCGGCTCCTATTTTGTATAGAGGAAAGGAGACTCTACAGACAAAGACTAAACAGAATGTGGGAGAAGTGTGTATTTCCTCAGTAGAAATAGCAAAGAATTGCTGTTTCCAAGGAGTCTCACCTTTGGTATATTTTGTACTAAGTTCATTTGTCTTTGTTGGCATAATATTCTCCAAAATATCATCCTTCTGTTTGAGTAAAGCAAGATCATGGATATTCCCTTTCTCATTTTTCTATCTTGCTTTCTTCTTTTCTTCTACTCCTAATAATGAGAAAGAAAGCAATTCCGTTTCTCTCGTCTTAATTTATTTTGCAATAAATAGAAGCTGTGAGTCAGTCTTCTTCTTGTACTCCCTGATGGGGATGTTCAGGCTCTGAAAATTTTTCTATTACTAATATCATCATTTTGTGATTTTGTTTTCATTGCTTGCCTTTGTGTCTTTAAAAAATCACTTTTTGTGCTTCCTTAAGCTCCATTAAGTTATCATTACAGTTGGTTTATCAGTTTGATATATTATAACCTGTGTATTCTCTTTCTGCATGATTGATTACGTTCTGCACTTCTCTTTCTTTTATAGTGGCCTTTAAAATTTACTACTATGTACTCTCGAATGTAATTATTTATGGATGGTACGGATAGCCTGTGAGCATACATCTATTTACCTTTGGGCACTTTATGTTTTCCCTCTATCCTTTTCTTCCATAACACCAGACCACTCAAATTTGTCATGCACTTCATACAGACTTCTGTGACTGGCTTTGCTGACAATCATACAGCTCAGTTTTCTATCCCTTAATCAAAACTCAGGTAAGAAAAATTGCTGTTTAACTGTTCCACATTTTCCAACATAGACAATCTAATAAGTGGTTTGAACTAAACCAAATCAAGAATCGCTATTACCTTTAAATTATTTTTATTTATACTTTGAGGAGTTTCAAAATCTAGAATGATTTTCATTTTGATTTATTTATGTCATTTTTTTAAAAGATTAGACAAACCATCATTCTCTTCTCACTTTGTAGATTATGCACAAAGTTGACTTCTTAGACTGTGACCTATAATTTAAAGTCGTAATCATTTGGCCACCTACATAACTCTCCTAAAATCATACAATTACGTTTTTGCTTCACTTTCCTTAAGTCTTCTAATAGCGATCATAGTTTTCTTCTAATTGCTTTTAGATTTCCGTTCCGACCAAATTTTTTGGGTTGGATACATTGGTCATAATTTTCTGAAGATGTTTTTGATATGCAATATTTAATTATACAAATTTCATTATCTACTCATGCAAAACAGGAATGTGTTTACTACAAATCGGGACAGAGAATGTTTCAAACATATAAAGTAAGCCTCAATATCAAACTGGTTTTGGCATCAGTGATGTAGATATTGTGTTAAATGGAGAAGCTTTGATTATTTTTAGAACTTCATTGGATAGGTTGTGATGACTGATTGTCATGGTGGACTAATTTTTATAGAGAAGATGATTAGGCAGCGTCTCTGAATTCTACAAATTCAATATGAGCCTTCAGTGGACACTTTTCATTTCCGTTGTTACTCGCAACAAACACTTTCACTCTTAATTTCAAGTTCCTTGCAGATAAAATCTGTGCTTTTCAATATGACTTTCAGCATCCTTCAGAATTATATTCCATCTAATCTGGCCAACTTATCACCTAAGTTTCCTAAATGTAAATATTTCACTTACTCCAGGTTAGGTTAGGTTTTATATCTACTAAAATAATCTGAGGAGGGAAATGTTTGCTTCTGTGTATTTGCTCTTGCTTTATCTCAGGTCTAGAATACTGCCTCCTCTACTCTCCATCCAAATTCTATTGAGATGAAGTGCCATATCCTTTAGCAAGCAAATCTTCACTTAGTCCATCCCACTTTATGCATTATTTTGCAAGAATAGTTTGTGTCATGTAATTCGGTTTTTGGTTGCATGTTGATTTGCATTACGATTTAATATTTCCACAAATATAATGTGTGTTTGTTTAATTAGTTGTTGTGTAAGCTCCTTCAGAAGAGGAACTATACATTGCCTTATTATGTTACTGTAGTATGGCAAAGACGAGAAGTTTTTTAGTCATGAAGTTTTTCATTCTGGCTTCTCCACTTATTTTCTGTGTGACCTTGGATTAGCTAACCTCTTTGAGCCTTATTTATTTCTGAAAAGTAAAATTGTGATAATCATGGTACTTACTTTGACAGTATGGTCATAAGAAACAAAAAAGATAATGCATGTAGTGTATTTTGCTGAATACTTGACACATACAAAATTATCAATAAAAAGAGTATAGCTTAGCCGTTAAGGATAGAGTTTCTAGATATGTACTGCCCAATTTGATAGCCACCAGCTACATATGACTATTAAACTTAAATTAATATTAAATATAATTTAATCCCTCAGTTGTGTTAGGCATATCTCAAGTATTTAATAGCCATATATACCAAGTTGCTACCATATCAGACATTATAGGTAGATAATAATTGTAGGAGTTAAGAAAAAAATTTCCTTCATTGTATAAAGGCACACTGAAAACTGATAAAAAAACTGAATAACAAGAGAAGAAGCATACAAATTTATTAATGAGAATAGGTAGAAAATCGCAACGTGATTACTCCACCACATAATGGGTTACAGATGGTTATATGCACTTCTTCTTAGGGGAAAGGAAAGTAGGGAATTCAGGATCATTTTAGAAGGGTAGTAAGTAATTCTTAGGGTAATTCAATGGGATATAAGATCACACAATGGGCCAAGACAAATTCTGTTGGACCCACAGCACAGACAATGGTTTGTGATGAAAGTCTGTCCAGGAGTGTTGACAGGCTTCAGTCTTTCCTCTCATGATTTGAGTTATGTGAATAAAACTCAGTGGAAAGACCAAAGGTAATGGTTTTATTCTTTGGCAGGTCTGGACTTTAGGCAGATAAGAAAACTTCAGAGATTAACTTAATACTGTGCTTTGGGAGAGACAGAGGATTGAGAGATGATGTGATGGGGTGTTCACAGAGAACCTGAAGTTTCTTCTTCAATTCAGCGTGTCAGACCAATATCCCTGGTAAACATGGATACAAAAATCCTCAGCAAAATACTAGCTAATCAAATCCAACAGTATATCAAAAATATAATACACAATGATTAGGTGGGTTTTATACCAGGGCTGCAGGTATAGTGTAACATATGCAAGTCTATACGTGTGAAGCATAGCATAAAAAATAATTAAAAACAAAATCACAGCCTGGTGCGGTGACTCACGCCTGTAATCCCAGTACTTTGGGAGGCCGAGGCTGACGGATCACGAGGTCAGGAGATGGAGACCATCCTGGCTAACCCGGTGAAACCCCGTCTCTATTAAAAATACAAAAAAGTTAGCTGGGCATGGTGGCGGGCACCTGTAATCCCAGCTACTGGGGAGGCTGAGGCAGGAGAATGGCGTGAACCCAGGAGGCGGAGCTTGCAGTGAGCCGAGATCGCACCACTGCACTCCAGCCTGGGCGACAGAGCCAGACTCCGTCTCAAAAAAAAAAAAAAAAAAAAAAATCATATGATTATCTCAATAGATGCAGAAAAAGCATTTGACAAAATCCAGCATCTCTTTATGATTAAAATCCTCGGCAAAATTGGCATAGAAGGGATATACTCTAAGGCAATAAAAGCCATCTATGACAAACCCACAGCCAACATTATAATGAACGGGGAAAAGTTTAAAACATTCCCCCTAAGAACTGGAACAAGACAGGGATGCCCACTTTTATCACTTCTATTCAACAAATTACTTGATGTCCTAGCCAGAACGATCAGACAAAAAAAGAAAGGAAGGAAGGAAGGAAGGAAGGAAGGAAGGAAGGAAGGAAGGAAGGAAGGTAGGAAGGAAGGAAGGAAGGAAGGAAGGAGAAAGAAAGAAAGAAAGAAAGAAAGAAAGAAAGAAAGAAAG
>NC_045445.1:70938496-71001837 GCF_002776525.5 Piliocolobus tephrosceles
GAAAGAAAGAAAGAAAGAAAGAAAGAAAGAAAGAAAAAAAGAAAATTATGTAAGTTGGCATAGAGAAATTCAAACTGCAACTGTTCACTGATGATATGATAGCACACCTAGAAAACACTAAAGAGGCAGTTAAAAAGCTCCTAGACCTGATAAATGAATTCTATAAAGTTTCAGGATACCAAATTTATGTTCACAAATCAGTGGCACTGCTTTATACTAACAATAACCTTAGAACAGCTGCAAAAACAATGAAATACTTAGAAATATACCTAACAAAGGAGGTGAAAGATTTTTACAAGAAAAACTACAAAACACTGCTGAAAAAAATCATCAATGACACAAACAATAGAAACACATTTCATTCTCATAGATGGGTAGAATCAATATTGTGAAAATGACCATACGGCCAAAAGCAATCAACAGATTCAATGTAATTCTCATAAAATACCATCAATGTTCTTCACAAAAGTAAACCACAATAACACAATTTTAAAATTCATATAAAACCAAAAAAGAGCCCACATAGCAAATGCAAAACTAAGCAGAAAGAACAGACTTGGAGGCATCACATTACCCGACTTCAAACTATACTACAAGGCTGCAGCTACCAAAACAGCATGGTAGTGGTATAAAAATATGCATGTAGACTAATGTAACAGAACAGAGCACCCAGAAGTAAAGCCAAATTCTTACAGCCAACTGATGTTTGATAAAGCAAACACAAATATAAAGTGGAAGAAGGACATTCTATTCAACAAATGGTGCTGAGATAATTAGCAAGCTACACATAAAAGAATAAAACTGGATCCTCATCTCTCACCTTACAAAAAATCAAGATAAATCAAAGACTTACATCTAAGACTTGGAATCATAAAAATTCTCAAAGATAACATCAGAAAAAACTCCTTTAGACATTGTCTTAGGCAAAGAGTTCAGGACCAAGAAGTCAAAAGCAAATGTAACAAAAACAAACAAAAACAACAACAAAATAGATGGGACCTAAGTAAACTAAAAAGCTCCTGCACAGAAAGAGAGATAATCAGCAAACAGACACCCCACAGAATGGGAAAAAAAATATTTGCAAACTTTTCATCTATCATAGGACTAATATCTAGAATCTACAATAACTCAAACAAATCAGCAAGAAAAAAAAATCAAATAACTGAATCAAAAAATGAGCAGAAGACATGAATAGACAATTATCAAAAGGAGATACACAAATGGTCAACAAATATGTGAAAAAAATGCTCAACATCACTAATTATCAGGAAAACACAAACTGTGAACACAATGAGATAGCACCTTACTCCTGTAGGAAAATCAAAAAAATATAATAGATGTTGGTATAAATGTGGTGAAAAGGGAACACTTTTACGCTGCGGGTGGGAATGTAAACAGTACAACCACTGTGGATAACAGTATAGAGATTCTTTAAAGAACTAAAAGTAAAACTATCATTTGATTTAGGAATCCCACCACTGGGTATCTACCCCAAGGAAAAAATTATATATTAAAAATTATATATTATATATATAATTATAAAATTATATAAATATAAAATTATATTATATTATATATTTATATATTATATATTATATATTATATGAAAAAGACATAATCGCAAAAATAAGGAACCAGCCTAAATGCCCATCAATGAATGAGAGGATAAAAAAAATACTACTCAGCAATAAAAAGGAACAAAATTATGCCATTTGCATCAACCAGTATGGAGTTAGTAATCCCTTGATGTGGTGCTCTCCCCTTCCCCTAGGGGTGGGGCTTCCTGAGAGCCAGACTGCAGTGATTATTATTGCCTTTCTGGGTCTAGCCACCAAGCAGGGTTACCTGGCTCCCTGCTGGTGCTGGGGACTGTCTGTAAAGTCTTGTGATGTGATCCATCTTCAGGTCTCCCAGCTATTTATACCAGGAACTGCTCTTGTGGATGTGTCGGGAGAGTGAATTAGACTGTGAGAATTCTTGATTGTAAATATATTTAGTGTGCTAGCTTTCCTGAATGTGGGTTATCCTAGCAGTGAAGTTGTTACGTTTATAGACTCAGGACCTCTGGTTAGTCAAGATGTTGCAGGCAGTGGTATTAGCTGTTTCTTTTTCCTTCCCAGGAGCAGGGTTATTCTGTCATGAGTTGTTATAATGGCCTGAGTTGCCTTTAGCCAGGAGGTGGCACTTTCCAGAGAACACCAGTTGCAGTAGTAGCAGTGGGATATAAACTTTTCTTCAGTTGGCCAGAGTAGTAACTCTGGTTTCTCAGGTGATGGGTGGGGCCATAAAGCTCCCCAGAGTGTATATCTTTTGTGTGTGGCTACTAGGGCAGGGAGATGAATACTATAAGTCTGGGGCAGGGTTAGGTGGGTCTGGGCTCAGACTCTCTTTGGATGGGGCTTGCAGTGACTGTTGTGGGGGATGGGGACATGCTTATCAAACCTAAGGGATTCTGTTCCAGAGGGGATTGGGATTATATCTGCTTCTTCTATGGCATATAATTAGTCAAGGAAATGGAGGATAGCCGGTAGTGAAAGGCTTCACCCTGCAACCATGTAATTGGTGAGACCAGTATCACTCCCACAATGCCCCACTAACAGCACCAAGTTTAGATTCAGGCAGCCTGTGTGTGGAACTCAAACCTGCCTCAGGCCATAAACTTCTCTGCTGAGCAAGGAAGCTTGGCTTCCAGGCCTTGCCTCTCCCTGTCTGCCCACAATATCAGTGGCAGCTCCTGTGCTTGTATCTGCATCAGTTTCCATTTATCCACAGACTCTTCTAAGAAATGTTTGTGCCCAGTGGAAATTATTACAAAATTTAGTTGGAAGCTTCTTACACACTGTTACACCTCCCTAATTCCACTGAGTGCGTTCACCAAGGGTCCCTATGAGAGAGTCAAGGATGGCTTCCCTGGGCTTGAGCTGGAGAATGGGAGTGTCAATAAGGCTCTTTCTGTTACAGCTTCTACTTTTATATTTTATGCAGTTCTCTAAATTCATTCTACCTTTAGGTAAGGTGAAATATTTCTCTTGTGATCTGGGTTTTTAGATTCCCCAGTGAGGATGTGTGTTCAAGTACAGCTTTTCCCCTTCTCACATTTGGGTAACTCACAGTTTTTCACTTGTCTCACAGAATTTGCAGCGGCTTGCCGCTTCAATCAAAAGGTCTGTGAATTCTTTCAGGTTTTCTGGTATGTTCCTGCAGTGGTTCTTAGAGTAAAAGTTCCTGGTGTGAGTTTCCACACACTGTTTTTTTTTTGTTTGTTACCTACACATTAGCCCTGTCTCCTCTCTGCCACCTTCCTTCAGCATTCTTTTCTAGACTTTTAGAAAACTGTCTGTTTTTCAGCAATTTTGAAATATATGACATATTAACTGTGGTCATAATGCAGTGCAATAGATAACTAAAGCTTGTACTTTCAGTCTAACTGAGAATTTTTACACTTTGATAAACATATTCCATTCCCTCATCTCTGTCCTTGCTCCTAACCTCTGGCAACCATCTTTCTAAAATATTTTTTATACACTTGATTCTCTTCACCTCCTTAATTTACAAGTACTTTAACGTGACCTGTCTTTCAAAGTCTAAATAAAGTGTGGTTTCTATGCAAAGTATTCCATGATCTCTTTGACAAGCAGTGATCTCTTCTTGATTTGAATGTACATAGCTCTGTATTTGTAACCATTATTTCTGGTACGTCTCAGTATATGTTTTCAGTATAATGAATTTTATAAATGTTTTTTCTCACCAGACACAGTGGCTCACACTTGTAATCTCAACACTTCGGGAGGCCAAGGCAGGTGGATCACCTGTCAGGAATTCAACACCAGCCTGTCCAACATTGTGAAACCCTGTCTTAACTAAAAATGAAACAATTAACTAGATTTATGGTACATGCCTGTAGTCCCAGTCAGTCAGGAGACTGAGGCCCAAGAATCATTTGAACCCAGGAGGCAGGGTTTGCAGTGAGTTGAAATTGCAACACTGCACTCCAGCCTAGGCAACAGTGAGGTTCCATCAAAAAAAAAAAAAAAAAAAAAAAAAAAAAAAGGCTTTCTTCTCAAATCTACTGCAAACTCCTAGACGGCAAGGGCTGTAGCTTACCAAAATTAAAATAAAATTGTCCAAGCTCCTGAAATGTTTTATTATTATGGCTTTTCTTATTACAATAAAATATACATAACATAACATTTACCATATCAATCATTTTAAAATATTCATTTAAAGTAGCATTGAGAATATTTATGCTGCCGGGCACAGTGGCTCATGCCTGAAATCACAGCACTTTGGGAGGCCAACCTGGGTGTATCATTTGAGGACAAGAGTTTGAGACCAGCCTGACCAACATGGTGAACTCTGCCTCTAATAAAAATACAAAACTTAGCTGGGCATGGTGGCAGGCACCTGTAGTCCCAGCTACTCAGGAGGCTGAGGCAGGAGAATTGCTTTAAGCTGGGAGACAGAGGTTGCAGTGAGCCAAGATCATGCCACTGCACTGCAGCCTGAGCAACAGACCCAGACTCCGAAAAAAAAACAAAAAACAAAAAAACATATATATGTTATTGAACAATCATCAGCCTTATACACCTTCAGAATATTTTCATCATCCAAAATATAAACTCCATACCTATTTCACAATAACTTCCAATTTTCCCCTCCCCTTAGTTCGTAGAACCCTCTATTCTATTTTATGACTCTCTGAATTTGCCTGTTCTCAGTACAACATGTAAGTGGAATCATACACTAGTTACCCCTATGTATCTACTTTTTGTTTTTCATTTAACATAATGATTTTAATGCTTATCCGTGTTGTAGCATGTATCAGAATTCTATTTCATTTTAGGGTTGAATAATATTCCATGGTATGTATATTCTACATACTGTTTATTTATCCATTTATGAACATTTGAGTTGTCTCTAACTTTTGACAAAAGTAAATAATGCTGATATAAACATTGCTATATACATGTTTATTGAAAGCCTTGCTTTTAATTCTTTTGGTTATATACTTAGAATTTTGGAATTATATGATAATTGTATATTGATTTTTTTTGAAATCACCATATCTTTTTTGCCTAATTACCCTGGCTAAAATTTTGAACACTATCTTAAATAAAATTTTTGAAAGTAAATATACTTCTTGCATTCCTGATCTGAGGGAAATAGATGTCAGAATGTTATTATTTAGTATGATGTTAGCTGTGGGTATTTAATATATATGATTTGTTAGGTTGAGAACTTTCCACTCATTTCTAGTTTGTTGAGTGTTTTTATCATGAAAGGATATTAAATTTTAACAATTTTTTTTCTGCTGTCATTAAAATCATCATGTTTTTTCCTTCATTCTGTGGATGTCATGTATCACATCTGTTGATTTTCTTCTTTCTTTTTTTTTTTTATTTTATTATACTTTAAGTTCTAGGGTACATGTGCATAAGGTGTAGGTTTGTTACATATGTATACTTGTGCCATGTTGGTGTGCTGCACCCATCAACTCGTCAGCACCCATCAATTCATCATTTATATCAGGTATAACGCCCAATGCAATCCCTCCCCCATCCCCCCCCAATGATAGGCCCCGATGTGTGATGTTCCCCTTCCTGAGTCCAAGTGATGTCATTGTTCAGTTCCCACCTATGAGTGAGAACATGCGGTGTTTGGTTTTCTGTTCTTGTGATAGTTTGCTGAGAATGATGGTTTCCAGCTGCATCCATGT
This sequence comes from Piliocolobus tephrosceles, assembly GCF_002776525.5. Lineage (NCBI taxonomy): Eukaryota > Metazoa > Chordata > Mammalia > Primates > Cercopithecidae > Piliocolobus > Piliocolobus tephrosceles. The sequence goes on from NC_045445.1 coordinate 70,944,213, forward strand.
CCCTACAAAGGACGCAAACTCATCCTTTTTTATGGCTGCATAATATTCCATGGTGTATATGTGCCACATTTTCTTAATCCAGTCTGTCACAGATGGACATTTGGGTTGATTCCAAGTCTTTGCTATTGTGAATAGTGCCACAATAAACATACGTGTCCATGTGTCTTTATAGCAGCATGATTTATAATCCTTTGGGTATATACCCAGTAGTGGGATGGCTGGGTCATATGGTACATCTAGATCTAGATCCGTGAGGAATCGCCATACTGTTTTCCATAATGGTTGAACTAGTTTACAATCCCACCAACAGTGTAAAAGTGTTCCTATTTCTCCACATCCTCTCCAGCACCTGTTGTTTCCTGACTTTTTAATGATTGCCATTCTAACTGGTGTGTGATGGTATCTCATTGTGGTTTTGATTTGCATTTCTCTGATGGCCAGTGATGATGAGCATGTTTTCATGTATCTGTTGGCTGTATGAATGTCTTCTTTTGAGAAATGTCTGTTCATATCCTTTCCCCACTTTTGGATGGGGTTGTTTGTTTTTTTCTTGTAAATTTGTTTGAGTTCTTTGTAGATTCTGGATATTAGCCCTTTGTCAGATGAGTAGATTGCAAAAATGTTCTCCCATTCTGTAGGTTGCCTGTTCACTCTGATGGTAGTTTCTTTTGCTGTGCAGAAGCTCTTTAGTTTAATGAGATCCCATTTGTCAATTTTGGCTTTTGCTGCCATTGCTTTTGGTGTTTTAGACGTGAAGTCCTTGCCCATGCCTATGTCCTGAATGGTACTACCTAGGTTTTCTTCTAGGGTTTTTATGGTATTAGGTCTAACATTTAAGTCTCTAATCCATCTTGAATTAATTTTCATATAAGGAGTAAGGAAAGGATCCAGTTTCAGCTTTCTATTTATGGCTAGCCAATTTTCCCAGCACCATTTATTAAATAGGGAGTCCTTTCCCCATTTCTTGTTTCTCTCAGGTTTGTCAAAGATCAGATGGCTGTAGATGTGTGGTATTATTTCTGAGGACTCTGTTCTGTTCCATTGGTCTATATCTCTGTTTTGGTACCACTACCATGCTGTTTTGGTTACTGTAGCCTTGTAGTATAGTTTGAGGTCAGGTAGCGTGATGCCTCCAGCTTTGTTCTTTTGACTTAGGATTGTCTTGGTAATGCGGGCTCTTTTTTGGTTCCATATGAACTTTAAAGCCATTTTTTCCAATTCTGTGAAGAAACTCATTGGTAGCTTGATGGGGATGGCATTGAATCTATAAATAACTTTGGACAGTATATGTTGAACTAATCTTGCATCACAGGGATAAATGTCACTTGATCATGGTGCATTATTTTTTGTTGTGTAGTTGTTAAAATTGCTAGGATTTTGCTATGTATTTTTGCACTTATGTTTGTCAGGGATACTGGCCAACAATTTTTTCTTTCTCTTTTGTCCTTGTCTAATTTTGGTATCAGGGTAATACTATCCTTGTAGGATAAGTTATGGAAAACTTTTGCTCCTTCAATATTTTGAAATAGTTTGAGGAGAATTGGTGATAGTTCTTCTTTGAAATTTTGGTAAAATTTGACAGCAAAGTTCTGTCCTGAACTTTGGTTTGTTTGTAGATTTATTACCAAATCGATCACATTATTTATTACTGGTCTGCTCAGATTGTCTATTTCTTCCTGATTCAGTCTTGACAGGTTATATGTGTCCAAAAATGTACTCATTTCCTCAAGGTTTTCTAATTTCTTGGTGAGTCGTTGTTCATGATAGTCTCTGATGATCTTTTGTATTTCTCAGCTATCAGTTGCAATTCTGTCTTTTAACTTCTGATTTTGTTCATTTGGGTCTTCTGTTCTATTTTCTTGGCAAGTTTAGGAAGCAGTTTCTTAATTTTGTTTGTTTTTTAAAATAACCTACTTTCCATGTGTTTGTATAGTTTTGCAAATTTCTTTTGTTTTTATTTCTAATTTTATTCCATTGTGTTATGAAAAGGTATTTAATATAATTTCATTTTTTCATTGTATTGAAACCTGTTTCGTGTTGTATGATAAAAACATGGTTTATCATAACTAATGTCCCATGTGCAGATACAGAGAATGTGTATTACATAGCTGTTGAATGAAATGTTTTCTAAATGTTGCTTATGTCCACTGGGTCTAACGTGCAGTTGAAGTCCAAAGTTTCTTTTTTAATTTTCTGTCTGAATAATTTGTATAATGCTGAGCATGGGTGTTGAAGAACTCAACTATGATTGTATTGGAATCTATCTATCTTTTTAGAGATAATAATATTTAATTTATATGACTATGTACTCCAGTATTGGGTGAATATAAGTTTAGAATTCTTATATCCTGTTGCTTAATCAATCTCTATATAATTATATAATGACCTCCTTCATTTATTTTTAATTTTCTTCTAACAGTGTGCTACTTCTGCTCACCTTTGGCTTTCATTTGCATGTAATATATTTCTCCTTCCCTTTACTTCAGTTTGTATTTGTTTATATAAGTCAAATGAGTTTCTTGAAGGCTGCATATTGTTAAGTCTTGGGTATTTTTTGTAATCTATATAGCTAATATACCTTCTTTAGTGGAAAGTTTAATCTGTTTATATTCAAGGATATTACTGATTGATACGTGAATGCTAATTTCTGTGATTTCATTAATTAATTTGTTTGTTTTGTAAGTCTTTTATTCTTTTCTATGCCTTTTTACTGTTTATCACGTACTTTGGTGATATTCTGTAATGGTGACATGTGAGATTTTTCTATTTATTGTTTGTGTGTTTGCTCTACCAGTGTCTTCTGTATTTTTTGTTTTGTTTTGTTTTCATGAAGGTCATTATCATTTTTCAAAAATTATTTGCTTTCTGGTATGGGACAACCTTAATCATTTCTTGCAGTCCCAGTGTAGCAGACACTAATTTATTTACCTTTTGCTTGCCTGGGAAAAAACTTTATTTCTCCTGTGTTTGTAAATAATAATTTGGCTGCATATGATATCGCATCTGGGAGGCTTTTTTCTTTCTTTTGTCACTTTTAATATATCATCCCTTTCTTTCCTGGCCTGTACATTTTCTTCTGAGAAGTCTGCTTTTATTTTGATGGAGGTTCTCTTATAGGTGACTATATGCTGTTTTTAGAATTATCTCTGCATCTTAGACTTTTGAGAGTTTGACTATAATATGTCATGGAACAAATTGTTGTTTTTGTTTTTGTTTTTCCTTGTATCTGCTTGGGAATGTCTTAGTCCCCTGTACCTGGATGTCTTAATTTCTTGAAAGACTTGAGAAATATTAAGTTTATATTTTGTTACATGGGTGTTCTGTTTGTCTTTTAGAACTCTGATAATTCCATTTTTGATTTTTTATAGTATTCCATATATCACACAGGCTTTGTTCATTCTTTGTTATTCTTCTTTTTATTATTATTATTATTTTTTTGCCTGACTGGATTATTTCAAAAGATCTTTCTTTACACTGTGGGATTTATTTTTTTTATTCTGCTTAATCTAGTCTATTGGTAAACCTTTTGATTGCATTTTGAATTTTGTTCAATAAATTCTTTAGTTCCAGAATTTCTGTTTTTATTTTAAGACATCTATCTCTTTAGTAACTGTCTTATTCATTCCCTGAATTGTTTTTTGAATTTCCTTGTATGTTTTTCTGTATTCTCTTATATCTCACTGAGTTTCTTTAGTATCATTATTTTGTATTTTTTTCAGATTTTATAAATTCTGTTTCATTGGGATCTGTTGATGAAGAACTTTTGTGTTCCTTTGAAGGTGTCATAATTCCTTGTTTTTAAATGTTTCTTGTATATTTACTTTGATATCTACACACCTGGTATAATAGTCACTTATTCCAAATTATTTGATTTGCTTTTATAGGGGAAGACTGTTTTTTGAAAATGTATCTATGGCATTGGTTTGGTAAGACACTTTGGCTTTTATTCTGTTGCATGCAGTAACGTAGTATTGGTATAATTTTTTGTGTGTAGTAAATATTATCAGTGGTTTCTGTGTTTTCCTCATTGGTTTAAGCTGTGATTGGTAGTGGAGGCTGTGGTACAATTTGTCTGGGGATTTGTATGCCTGTTGGGCCAGTCTTCTGTCTCCAATGGTGGTAACAGTGGGCTGAGTGTGACAGTCCCTGAGCTTCAGAGTAGCATATGCTGGCACCAGTGTTAATGGGCTCTGGCATGCTGATTCTTGGGCCTCTAGATGGCTAGATTTAGTGCTGGGAAGGTCACTGGTTGGTCAGTTCTTGGGCCTGCAGGTGGTGCATGCTAGTGGTTGCCAGTTATGTTGGTAGTGGCGTAGTGGCAAGTTTAGTAGTACAAATCAGAGACATTTAAAGAAGTGCCAAGGTATCCACAGTCATGGCCTAGTTTGGGTGATTCTCAGGAACCTGGAGGTTGTGCTAGGGCACTAGGAGGTGGGTATTTTCAGGTTAGGTGACTCTACCCTTAGACTCCATAGTGGTGCTTGCATATACTGGCTGTGGTAGGCATACGCAAGGTAATCCCCAGGTCCCAGAAGAATGCTAATGCTAGGGTAGCAGCAGGCATGCTATGACCTTGCTACTAAGGAGAGCAGGATTGCTTTCAAAGGTAGAAAATATAGGCAAGTGGCTGGAGAGTGCATGCTTTACCTGTGCCTCAGTCCACCATCAACTAACAATGGAGGTAGTTGCAAGCAGTAGCGTTTTTCTTGGGAGGCAAAAAAATGCATATCCATTCCTCTGCTTTGGGAGGCAGCGTCAACTGCCAGTGGCTCCTGCCTCTGCCCTGGTGGTAGTGGTTGTGGACGGTGAATGTCAGTCAAGCTCCAGAGATGTGAAGATGCAGAAGCTTTTAAGCCTCAGGCCAGAAAGTATTTTGGTGGAGGCTGGGCTCTCAATATACATTCTACTGCAGCTACTTAGGACTCAAGAATTTGTGGGACTCAGTGTGAGCAATTTTTATGTACTGTAGCATATCACTGAATCCTATTTATTAAAACTACTTTGTCAATCTGTGCCTTATAATTGAGGAGTTCAATTTATTTATATTTAAAGTAATTACTGGAGGTGGGGTACAATGACAGAGTAGAAGGCTCTATCAATCATCTCTCCAAACAAGGACACCAATTTAACAATTATCTACACAATAAAAGCACCGTTATAAGAACTAAAACTCAGATGAGCACTCACAGTATCCAGTTTTAAGTTCATATCTCTAAAAATGGCACAAAGGAGGTATTAATAAGTCTCAAATCACCAACATTTCTCCTGCCCTATGCCTCGACAGCGTTGTTGTGTTGTGGCAAGAATTTCTGTGTGTTGACAAATGGAGAACACAGCAATCAAGAGGCACTGAATTCAGTGTTGTCCTGTTATAGGGGAAAAGACAATTAGATCAAACTCAGTTGAAACCAGCCCACAGAAGGAACATTTAAACTAGCCCTAGCCCTCTCTGTGATAATAACTGCAGTGGAAACTTGAGTTATCAAAAGCCTTGCCACTGTGGGTTAAAGTGCTGTAGGGCCCTAATAAACTTGAAATGCAATCTAGGCCATAAGGACGGCAACTTTTAGTTGAGTGCTAGTGCTGGACTGGTCCCAGAAACAGTAGACTGAGGGAGCATGTGACCTAGATACATTAGATAGGCTGACTAAAAGAGTGCTAGCATCAAACCTTCCTTAATCTTAGGCTGTATACCTCACAACTTCAAAAGACATTCTTTCTTTCTGCTTGATGAGAGGAGAGGGAAGAATGGAGAAGAATTTGTTTTGCATCTTGGATACCAGCTCAGCCACAGCAGAATAGAGCACCAGTATGATTTGTGAGTGTACTTTCTAGTCCTTAGCTCCTAGAAGACATTTCTGGACACACCCTTGTCCAGAAAGAAACCTGCTGCCTTGAAGAGAAAGAACCAGCCCTGGCATAATTTATCACCTGCTAACTGAAGAACCCTTGGGCCAAGAATAACCTGCAGTGATACTCAGGTATTACATCCAGGGCCTTTGCTGAGGCTCTGAGATTTGCTGAGTTCAGGTGAAACTCAGTATATTTCCAGCTGGTGGTGGTTATGGGGTGAGACTCTTTCTGCTTGAGAAAAGAAGAGAAAAAAATAAAGGTAACTTCTTCTTTGCAACTTAGGTACCAGCTCAACCACAGAGGGTAGAGCACTAAGCAAGCGTTTGGAGTTCCCAATTTTAGAACTTGACTCTTGGACACCATTTCTGGGCCAGAGGGAAACCCTCTTCCCTGAATGGTGAGACCCAGCAAAGCAGCATTCAACACAAGCTGACTCAAGAGATTTTAGGCATAAAGGGAACATTGGCAGTAGTCTGGCAGAACTCCCTGTGGTCCTTGGTGGTGGTGGCGACTATAGAGTTAGGTCCCTCTGCCTTTGGAAAGGGGAGGAAAGAGGAGCGTGGGAAGAACTGTATCTTGTGGTTTGAGTGCCAGCTTTAGCTGCTGTACATAGAACACCAGGTAGATGGCTATAAATTTTTGACTCCAGTCCCTGACTCCTGAATGGCACCTCTGTATTCACCTGGTACTTAGGAAAACTCACTACACTGAAAGGGAGAACACAGGCCTGGCCCACTTTGCCACATGCTTATTGAAGAGCCTTAGGCTCTTGAACAATGTAGGCAGTAGCCAGAGAGTAATTACAGCAGGCATTGAGCAAGACTCAGTGCTGTGCTGACTTGAGGCCTGACCCAGCACAGTCATAGTTATGGTGGCCACAAGGGTGCTTATGTCACTCCAACCCCAGCTCCAGGTGACTCAGAAAAGAGAAAGAGACATCATTTTGTGAGGTAGAAAGTAATGAAAGAGAACAAGAGTCTCTGGCTTGTAATCTAGATAATTCTCATGGATATTCTTTAAAATTATTAAGTTGATACCTCTATGAGTCTGCAAAAACCACAGCATTACCTGGCTTCAGGTGCCCAGTAAAGTACATATAGCTGAGATCACAACACCCAAGTTTTTTTGAATATGTGGCAAGCCTTCCCAAGTGTATAAAGGAATGAGTACAAACAAGCACAAACAGTAAGGACTGCAATAAATACCTAGCTCTTCAATGCCCAGACACAAATGAACACCTACAAGTGTCAAGACAATGACTTAACCAAAGGAAGTAAATAAGGCACCAAGGAAGAATCTGGATGAAACAGTAATATGTGACTTTTTAGACAAAGAATAAAAACAATTGTTGTGAAGAAACTCAAGAAAACTCAAGAGAACACCTAGAAGAAATTCAGAATTCTATCTGGAAAAAAAAATAATAATAACAAAATGGCTAAAAAAATTTTAAAAATCAAGCAGAAACTCTGGAACTAAAAAATGTAATTGGAGATCTAAAGTATGCATCAGAGAGTCTTTTAACTGTAAGTTCTGGGATACATGTGCAGAATGTGCAGGTTCGTTACATAGGAATACGTGTGCCACGGTGGTTTGCTGCATCTATTGACCTGTCATCTAAGTTTTCTCCCCTCACCACCCAGCCCCCAACAGGCCCTGGTGTGTGTTGTTTCTCTCTCTGTATCCACGTATTCTCCTTGTTCAACTCCCACTTATGAGTGAGAACATGCGGTGTTCGGTTTTCTGTTCCTGTTAGTTTGCTGAGGATGATGGCTTCCATCTTCATCCATGTCCCTTCAGAGGACATGATCTCATTCATTTGTATGTCTGTGTAGTATTCCATAGTGTATATGTATCACATTTTCTTTAACCAGTCTATCATTCATGGGCATTTGGGTTGATTCCATGACTTTGCTATTGTAAGTAGTGCTGCAATAAACATACATGTGCATGTGTCTTTATAGTAAAATGATTTATATTCCTTTGGGTGTATACCCACTAATGGGATTGCTGGGTCAAATGGTATTTCTGGCTCCAGATCCTTGAGGAATTGCCATATTGTGTTCCACAATCATTGAACTAATTTACATTTCCACAGACAGTGTAAACACGTTCCTATTTCTCCATAGCCTCACCAACATCTATAGTTTCCTGACATTTTAATAATTGTCATTGTGGCTGACATGAGATGGTATCTCAATGTGGTTTTCATTTACGTTTCTTTGATGATCAGTGATGTTGAGCTTTTTTTCACATGTTTGTTGGCCACATAAATGTCTTCTTTTGAGAAGTGTCTGTTCATATCCTTTGCCCACTTTTTGATGGGGTTGTTTGGTTTTTTCTTGTAAATTTGTGTAAGTTCTTTGTAGATTCTGGATATTAGCCCTTTGTCAGATGGATAGATTGCAAAAATTTTCTCCCATTCTGTAGGTTGCCTGTTCATGCTGATATTTTCTTTCACTGTGCAGAAGCTCTTTAGTTTAATTAGATCCCATTTGTAATTTTGGCTTTTGCCGCAATTGCTTTTGGTGTTTTCATCATGAAATCTTTTCCCATGCCTATGCCTGAATGGTATGGCCGAGGTTTTCTTCTAGGGTTTCTATGGTTTGGGGTTTTATATTTAAGTATTTATTCCTTCTTGAGTTAATTTTTGTATAAGCTGTAAGGAAGAGGTCCAGTTTCAGTTTTCTGCATATGGCTAGCCAGTTTTCCAAGCACCATGTATTGAATAGGAGATCCTTTCCCCATTGCTTGTTTTCATCAGGTTTGTCAAAGATCAGATGGTTTACATGCGTGGTGTTATTTCTGAGGTCTTTGTTCTGTTCCATTGGTCTATATGTCTGTTTTGGTATCAGTATAATGCTGTTTTAGTCACTGTGCTCTTGTGGTGTAGCTTAAAGTCAGTTAATGTGATGCCTCCAGCTTTGTTCTTTTTGCTTAGGATTGCCTTGGCTCTACAGTGTCTTCTTTGATTCTGTATGAAATTTAAAGTAGTTTTCTTCTCATTCTATGAAGAATGTCAATGGTTGTTTGATGGGAATAACATTAAATCTATAAACTACTTTGGGCAGTGTGGGAATTTTCATGATATTGATTCTTCTTATCCATGAGGATGAAATGTTTTTCCATTTGTTTATGTTCTCTCTTGTTTCCTTGGTCAGTAGTTTGTAGATCTCCTTGAAGAGGCCCTTCACATCCCTTGTTAGCTGTATTTCTAGGTATTTTATTCTCTTTGCAGAGATTGTGAATGGGAGTTTATTCCTGATTTGGCTCTCTGCTTGTCTATTTTTGGTGTAAAGAATTGCTTGTGATTTTTTGCACATTGATTTTGTATCCTGAGACTGTTGAAGTTGCTTATCAGCTTAAGGAGATATTGGGCTAGGATGATGGGGTTTTCTGAATATAAAATCATGTCGTCTGCAAACAGAGACAATTTGACTTCCTCTATTCCTCTATTTCTATTGAATACCCCTTATTTTTTTCTCTTGCCTGATTTTCCTGGCTGCAACTTCCAATACTATGTTGAATAGGAATGGTGAGAGAGGACATCCTTGTCTTGTACCGATTTTCAAAAGAAGTGCTTCCAGCTTTTTCCTATTCAGTATGATATTGGCTGGGGATTTGTCATGAAAGTTCTTATTGTTTTGAGATATGTTTCATCAATACCTAGTCTACTGAGAGTTTTTAACATGAAGACCCTCTTTGTATCTGTTAAAATAATCGTGGGCTTTTTGTCTCTGGTTCTGTTTATGTGATGGATTTTGTTTGTTGATTTGTGTATGCTGAACCAGGCTTGCATCCCAGGGATGCAGCCTACTTGATTGCAGTGGATACATTTTTTGATGTGCTGCTAGATTTGGTTTGCCAGTATTTTATTGAAGATTTTTGAATCGATGTTCATCAGGGATACTGGTCTGAAGTTTTCTTTTTTTGGTTGTTTTTCTGCCCAGGTTTGGTATCAGGATGATGTTGGCTTCATAAAATTAGTTAAGGTGGAGTTCCTCCTTTTTAATTATTTGGAATAGTTTCACAATGAATGGTACCAGCTCCTCTTTGTACCTCTTATAGAATTTGGCTGTGAATCTGCCTGGTCCTGGGCTTTTTTTGTTTGATAGGCTATTAATTACTGCTTTCATTTTAGAATGTGTTATTGGTCTATTCAGGGATTTTGATTTCTTATTGGGAGGGTGTATGTATCCAGGAATTTATTCATTTCTTCTAGATTTTCTAGTTTATTTGTGTAAAAGTGTTTATAATATCTCTGATGGTAGTTTGTATTTCTGTGGGGTCAATGGTACTATCTCCTTTATCTTTTTTTATTGTGTCTATTTGATTCTTCTTTTTTTCTTCTTCTTTTTTAGTGTAGCTAGTGGTCTATCTATTTTGCTACTAAAAAAAAAAAAAAAAAAAAAACACTTGGATTTATTGTTTTTTTGTGGGGTTTTTTTGTATCTCTGTCTCCTTCAGTTCTGCTCTGATCTTAGTTATTTCTTGTGTTTTGCTAGATTTCAGATTACTTTGCTCTTGTCTCTCTAGCTCTTTTAATTGTGATGTTAGAGTTTCGATTTGAGATCTTTCCCACTTCCTCCTGTGGGCAATTAGTGATAAAAATGTCCATCTTAACACAGCTTTAGCTGTGTCCCAGAGATTCTGGTACATTGTCTCTTTGTTCTTATTGGTTTAAAATAACTTTTTTATTTCTGCATTATTTTTGTTACTTACACAGTAGTCATTCAGGAGCAGGTTGTTCAATGTCCAAGTAGTTGTGCAATTTTGACTGACTTTCTTAATTCTGAGTTCTAATTTGGTTGCACTGTGGTCTGAGAGACAGTTTGTTATGATTTCCATTATTTGCATTTGCTGAGGAGTGTTCTACTTCCAATTATGTGGTCAATTTTAGAATAAGTGCTATGTGGCACTGAGATGAATGTATATTCTCTTGATTTGGTGTGGAAAGTTCTGTAGATCTCTACTAGGTCCACTTGGTCCAGAGCTGAGTTCAAGTCCTGAATATCCTTGTTAATTTTCTGTCTCATTGATCTAATATTGACAGTGGGGTGCTAAGTGGCAGTTAAGTCTCTTTTTAGGTCTCCAAGAATTTGTTTGATAAATCTGGATGTTTCTGTATTGGGTGTGTATATATTTAGAATAGTTAGCCCTTCTCGTTGAATTGTTCTCTTTGCCATTATGTAATGCCCTTCTTTGTCTTTTTTGATTTTTGCTAGTTTAAAATCTGTTTTGTCAGAGGTTAGAATTGAAACCCCTGCCTTATTTATTTATTTATTTATTTATTTATTTATTTATTTATTTATTTATTTTTGCTTTCCATTTGCTTGGTAAATTTTTCTCCATCTTTTTTATTTTGAGGCTATGTGTGTCTTTACATGTGAGATAAGTCTGCTGAATACAGCACATCAAATGGATCTTGATTCTTCATGCAATTTGCCAGTCTGTGCCTTTTAATTTGTGGATTCAGTGGTATTCCCATTAAACTTGCAGCAATATTTTCAACTGAATTAGGAAAAAAAGTCTAAAATTCATATATACCCCCCAAAAGTGCCCAAATAGCCATAGCAGTCCTAAGCAGAAATAACAAAGCTGGAGACATCAGATTACCCAGCTTCACACTATACTACAAGGTTACAGTAAGCAAAATAACATGGTATTTGTACAAAAACAGACACATAGATCAATGAAATAAAATAGCCCAGAAATAAATTCACACACCTACAACATCTGATCTTTGACAAAGTCAACAAAAACAAGCAATGTGGAAAGCACTATATTCAATAAATGCTGCTGGGCTAACTGGTTAGCCTTATGCAGAAGATTGAAACTAGACCCCTTTCTTAAACAATATAAAAAAAATCAACTCACCATGGATTCAAGACTTAAATGTAAAACTTGAAGCTGTAAAAATCCTGGAGGGTAACCTAGGAAATATTATTCTGGACATAGGCTGTGACAGAGTTGATGACAAAGTCATCAAAAGCAATTGCAACAGAAACAAAATTGACAAATAGGACCTAATTAAACTAACGAGCTTCTGCACAGCAAAAGAAGCTATCAACAGAGTAAACAGGCAACTTATACAATTGGAGAAAATATTTGCAAACTATGCATCCAACAAAGGTCTAATACCCAGAATCTTTAAGGAACTTAAACAAATTAACACGTAAAACCAACAACCCCATTACAAAGTGGGCAAAGGACATGAACAGACACTTTTCAAAAGAAGATATACATGCAGCCACGAAGCATATGAAAGAATGTTCAGCATTACTAATCATTAGAAAAATGAAAATCAAAACCACGATGAGATACAATCTCACATCAGTCATTATAGTTATTATTAAAACGTAAATTAATAACAGCTGCTGGTGAAGTTGCAGAGAAAATGTAATGCTTGTACACTGCTGTTAAGAATTTAAATTGGTTCAGCCATTGTGGAAAGCAATGTGGCAATTTCTCAAATAACTTAAAACAGAATAACCATTTGACCCAGCAGTGCCATTATTGTATATGGATATACATATATATTTATATTCAATGGAGTATAAATTGTTATACCGTAAAAACATATGCACATGTATGTTTTTTGCAGCACTATTCACAATAGCAAAGACATGGAATTATCCAAAATTTCCATCAAGAATAGACTGGGTAAACAAAATGTGGAACATATACATCACACAATACTACACATCCATAAAAAGAAACAAGATCATGTCTTTGAAGCAACAGGGATGTTGCTTGAGGCCATTATCCTAAGTGAACTAATGTAGGAACACATTACCAAATACTACAGGTTTTCACTGATAAGAGGGAGCTAAACATTGAGTAGACATGGACAGAAAGAAGGGAACAACAGACACCACGGCCTACTCAATGGTGAACAGTGGGAGGAGGGTGAGGATAAATAAACTACCTATTGGATACTATGTTTATTACCTGGGTGTCAAAATACTCTGTACACCAAAACCCCACGATACACAATTTATCTACATAGCAGTCCTGCATATGTACCCCTGAACTTAAAATAAAAGTTTAAAAACAAAGATCTTTCAATTTCAGCTCATCTTCACATTGTAAAGTGAAGATGATACTGTGAATCTAATGGATATTCATTGTTTGAAGTTTATATCAGATATCATGGCGAACTTTCTGATTACACCATGCAACAATAGGCATGAAGATTCTGCATAAACAAGCTGTTGTTATTTCTCTGAAGTCTATATCTAGTTATTCAGCTTACAGGGTGTCTGAAAAAGAGTAGTTAAATTTTTATTTACTTCAAACCAGAAGGGTGAGAGAAAAATTGGAAATATTAGTATGGAGAGCTGTAGCCAGACATTGGGGGAAACTAGAAGAATTCAGGGTCTGGTACAGTTTGTATGTAAATAAAAAAATGTCAGAAACAGTGGACAGGGGTAGAACCTAATAGCAGGTGCTATAGATTTGTTATCCATTGAAACACAATTATTTTTTTACATACACCCCATTTCTATAAGACAATCAAATAAGACAAAGTTGCTTGCAAAATTGGTCTAGTCTAATTAAGCTTTGCCTGATTATTTACATAAATGAAGCATTGGTACTGATGAATCACAGAGGCTCTTTTTAAGTGTTCTTTTCTGAAATTTTTAATAAGAAATCTCATATTGGACTTCTAAAAGCCTCAAAAGTCCAAGAAGCCAAGCCAATAACTTATAATCCTATTTTTCCTACAATACTTACAGATTTGGGTAAATTTATCTCTTCTCAGGATCCTGAAACTATCCGGAGGTTCCTGAGCCTGTAAGGATATGACACTTCTTAGTCAACTGTAAGGTAACTATGTAAGGAAACCATGTATATAATGTGCCAGGTCATTTTTTTTCCACAAGGGGCTTCATTAGTTTCATAAAGTCGATCTTAATTTCTTAAAGTTGTCTGGTCATGTATAAAATATGACATTCCAGTTAAAGCCATGGTAGTACAAGCAATATTTTGAATTGTGTCTTGTTAAAGGAAGAACAGACTCTTATTAAACCTTATGCAAATAGCTATATTTCTATGAAAATAATAACACTAATTACTAGTTTCTGAATTCTGGAGGGATGAGGTAAGGAGAAAAAGTAAATGTTTACATTTTTGTTCACAGAAGTATACTTTATAAAATTGCTATAAGCTATAGAGACCTTAAAACAACAAAAAAGGTTTCCTAAAGTTAGAAAGAAAACCATTAAAAACTAGACATGCTTCTAACAAAAATATCATTTAAAAATATCCTCATCGGTTTATTCAGTCCTGTGTAATTAATTCTTGTTCTACTTTATCTTGGTTACCAGTTTCGTGAATGTCAGTTTCTTCGTTAGAGGTCTGAAATTTTTTTCAGTTCAATATTATGATCTTACATTTATCAGAAATATATATTCCAGAGTACTTGTCAGAGTCTTTATAATAAATCTTCCTGAATAAGAAGTAATTTTGGACATAGCTGACTGAAAATACTTTCAGAGAAGAATCAATGTAACACAATAACTGTCAATAAAAAGTTTGAAATGTGGTCGGGCGTGGTGGCTCACGCCTGTAATCCCAGAACTTTGGGAGGCCCAGGAGGGTGGATCATGAGGACAGGAGATCGAGACCATCCTGGCTAACACGGTGAAACCCCATCTCTACTAAAAATACACACAAAAAAAATTAGCTGGGCATGGTGGCGGGTGCCTGTAGTCCCAGCTACTCAGGAAGCTGAGGCAGAAGGCAGGAGAATGTCATGAACCTGGGAGGTGGAGCCTGCAGTGAGCCAAGATTGCGCCACTGCACTCCAGCCTGGATAACAGATCAAAAAAAAAAAAAAAAAAAAAAAAAAAAAAAAAACTTGAAAGCTTGAAATGTTTATAGGTAAAGGTCATTACAATAATGATGAAATTAACAAGGAAATTTGATTACTTTGTGGAATCAAATATTTTAACATAATTTTAAAAGAGAAGGATAAATTCTCATTTTTCATCAGTGTACTATTAATACTAAAGCTAGTTTTTAAATGACATTTATAAATGAATCTACCCAATCTCAATCAGCTTTGAACACACAAAATTTATTTTTGAAGACTGCCTTCATGTAAGCCATTTATAGCATTTAAAACATATTCATGAGCTTTTTTGCCTCCTACATTTTGTCTTTCTTACTTTGGAACAATCAGTCATTCTACTTTATTAGAATTATCATTTTATTAATTTTACAGATTTAATTACTTCTTTTTCCCTTAACAGAAAAGATATCATACTTTGAAACATTCCTTACCAAAACCACCTCTTATTTTCCTTGTATACTTTTCATGAGAGTTGTTTCACTTGTAATTTATAGTAGTTCAAATTTCATATATTACTTAGAAGTTTTAATACTTAGCAAGTGTAATTTCTAATGCAAACTATAAACTAAGCATCTGTGAACTGTCAAATATCAACATTGTATAGATGAATACTATTTTATAATTTTTAGAAACATATGGCATAATTTTTATGTTTATTAACAGACCAAAATATATTTAGCTTTTTCTGTAAATTTTAAGAAAGCAAAAGGAGATAAACTTAAATGTATGTTCAACAATTAATATTTTAGTATTTTATTTTTCTTAAAAATGAACCAGACATGTAATAAATACCTATTACTTTAATTAATTTGCAATACCTTTAAGGTTGTTAGTTACCAAAAAGATTATGAAAACTATTTTAAATTGGATATATATTTTGAAAGGAAAAATTGTTGTTGAAAAGTTTATTTATAAATTTTTATCCCATTTACACATTTTAATTCACTTATTATGTTGAATTACTCATGAAAATATCATGAGCCATTTAGCAAAGCTAGCCATCATCGCAAATAATTTTCCTCTTTACAAGTTTTTATAGCCTGTGCATGTTAGGCAGTCATCATGAAAGCAAGAATTCTAAAAAAAAAAAATTATATATAGGTTTTCTTTTTTTTAAATTTTTGCTGCTGTGTTTAATAATCATATAGTAAAGGACAAGGCAGTTTCACTTGCACATTTGTTCTTTGGCTAAACTCATACTTTATTCATCTTAAAGTAGTAGAGATACTTTGACTAGTAAATCCAGATAGAATAAAAATGTGTCTACAGTATACTCAATGCTGATAATTCTGAAGACATTTTTTTGCCTTTATTTACTGACAATTTAAAAACTAGCTTTATTTACCAAAAATTATTCAGATCACATAAACTTAGAAAGCACTTGGGCTTTTGTACTTTCGAGAGTTTTAGGAATACTTAATGTATGTAAGTGCTTATTTATTTCCAAGCAAATCTAAATAGAATTCCTTTGATGCTCATTTGTTTTCTAGCCAATCTAAATAGAACTCCTTAAATGGATTTTATAAATTAATTTGGCAATATAATCCAGAGGTAGGAAAGTATCTCATACTTTCATACTCATTTAAAACTCATACTTCTCATACTCATCCAAAATTCCTCTGAGTGGACAAAAACAGTTTTGTTTTCAAACAGATTCTTATTTTCTTTTTGGTCTCACGTAGTTGCTTTTGTGGGATCTTGAGCCCCTGAAAGTGTGGTACTGAAGTTCAAGTAACTGAGCAGGATCTAGAAAGCAAAAAAAAAAAAAAAAAAAAAAAACACAGTTTGGCACTGGTGCACAGAGATATGGAGGAGGAAGGGGTTTGAAATAAGACATTTGCAAGTATTCTTGAAAATTGGAGTGCAAAATTATGCCAACAAGAAGAAGGTAGACAGAAATGGTGGATAATTTAGTCAACAGGGGTTCAAAAATGGAGGTTTCATGTGACAGAGAAGTTCACATAGGAGCAGCATGGTCCAGTAGGGAGAAAATAGAAGTCTCAAAGACGGCTAGAAAGAAGAGATCTCCAGCCCAAGGAGTCAGGGAATAATTCTGACTCAAGAAAAAGACCCAAGAAGAAGAACTACTAGCCCAGAAAGTACCATTTAAAGAAACCTGGAACTCTAAACCAGCTTCAGAGAGTACATTAGCATCCTTAAGATTAAAAAATCTGTAATTACCATGTCCAATGGACATTTATTCAGAGCAATAGTCTGACTTACTAATGAATCTCCAATCAGTCAATCAGGACTAATGACAAAGGTTTCACACGTGAACACTCAGAATAAAAAAAAAAAAAAAATTCAATTATACTTGTTAAAACATGGTAAGGCAGACTCTATTCAAGATCATCACAATAAATAGATACCACTGCAATGGGATTTTGCAGTGGGAGAAAGCAGTTAGGCTCAACGCCTAATACAACATGGGCAAGTGGGAATTTAGAGCCAAGAAGCAAGGTTGGGATCAATGGATAAAAAATTACTAAGAGAAAACATCAGGAATAATTGGAATTCTAGCTAAACTTACATAACAGGATTTTTGCTGATGACAAGCCAGGGTAATCAGACATCTCCTGAAGAATGTTGGAGGGTGAGGAACCTGATCATATATTGAAGGTGTTTAGTTATCACTAAGGGTGAGGGAGTTGCTAAACTGGCTTAACAGGGTTATTTACTAAAATTGGAATTTATAAGGAAGTGTACAGATGGGCCTAGGACTAAAATTTCCCTTAAAAAATCATTGTCATTAGTGTTGCTGTGGACATAAATGTGCAAAAACATCTTCACAAGATTGTTTTCAATTATTTTGGAAATATATCCAAAAATAGTAGTGTTGATCTAATTGTAGTTTTTAAAACATTTTTTTCGAGGAATCTCCATACTGTTTTCCATAGTGGTTGCACAATTTTATGCTTCCCTTAGTAATGAACAAGGGTTCAGATATCAATGCTTTCTGTTTTTTTCTGTTTCTATTTTTTTGTGGTAGAAATCTTAATAGGTATGTAGTAATAAACCATTGTGGTTTTTATTTGCATTTATCTGGTTATTAGTGATGTTGAGCATATTTTCATATATGTGTTGACTAGTTGTATATAATTTTCTGAGAAATATTTTTACAAGTCCTCAGCTCATTTTTAAATTGTGTTATTTATGTTTTGTTGTTGAGTGGCAAGAGATTATTATCTATTCTGCACACTAATTTCTAATTTGGTATATGATTTGCAAATATTATCTCCCAATTAATAGATTGCCTTTTCACTGTTTATTGTATCCTTTGATGAAAAATGTTAAGTTTGATGTAGTCCTAACTTGACTCCTTTTGCTTTTGTTGCCTGTCCTATTGGCCTGTACGTGTTGTTATGCAATAAATAATTGTCAAATTCAATATCATGAAGCTTCCCCACTATGTTTTCTTCTAAAAATTTTATAGCTTTAAATCTTTTACTTAGGTCTTTAAAGCTTTTTTTTTTTTTTAGTTTAATTAATCTATGTTCTAGATGTATAATAAAGTCTTAACTATAATTTTTGCATAAGAATGTATAGTTTTAACAATATTTGTTGAAGAGAATGTTCTCTTACCATTAAGTTATCTTGGCCTCCTTGTCAAAGAGCATTTGACCATATATACAAGGGTTTGTTTCTGTGCTCTCTATTGCAACTCATTTGTCAGTTTGTTTGTATTTGTGACAGCACCTCACTTTTTTTCATTATTGCATCTTTGTATAAAGTATTAGAATCAGAAAGTGTGAGTGTTTGAAACTTTGTTCTTTAAAAAATGCTTTGGCTATTTGGAATTAATTGATATTCCATACACAATTTAGAATGAATTTTTCTATTTCTGCAAGAAATCCTTTTGGAATTTTGATAGGGATTTTGATAGGAATCTGTAGATCACTTTGTACAGTGATAAATGTTAGTATTAAGACTGCCAATCTATGAAGATGAGATTTTTTAAAAATTTGTTTTCATCTTTTAAAATTTGTTTCAGAAATGCTCCTTATTTTCATAGTACAGGTCGTCTACTTCTTCAGTTAGGTTTATTTTTAATAATTGTATTCTTTTTGATGCTATTATAAATAAATTGCTTTTGCTTCCTTTTCAGGTTGTTCATTGTTACTGTATAGAAACATAACTGATTTTTGAGTGTTCATTTTGTATCCTGCAATTTTGCTGAATGCATTTATTAGTTCTAACAATTTTTACATTGTTGTTGGTGTTGAATCTTTAGACTTTTCTACATATACAATCAATTCATCTACAAATAGAAAAAAAAATATTTACCCCTTCCTTTCTATTTGGATGCCTTTTTCCCCCTTTTTTTTCATATTTGTTCTGTCTAGGGTCTCCTATATTATGTTGTATAGAAGAAGCAATAGTTAGCATCCTTGCTTTGTTCCTGCTCTTAAAGCAAAAGCGTTTAGTATTTCACTATGAAGTGTGACATTAGCTGTGGGCTTTTTATAAATGGCCTTTATTATGTTAAGATGGCTTTCTCCCATTCCTACTTTGTTGAGTGTTTCTACTATAAAAGGTGCTTTACCATGAAAGGGAAGCTCTGCTGTACATGACAAATAACTTTTTCCTTGCTTCTTTGAAGCTTCTCTCTTTGTCTTTGACTTTATAGTTTGATTGTAACTTGTCTCGTAGTTCTCTTTGGATTTTTTTCCAGTTTAAGTTATTTGTGATTTTTGAATTTCCATGTCGAATTCTGCAGATTGTGAAGTTTTAGCTGTAATTTCTTCAAATATGCTGTCCTTCTATTTATCTGTTTCTCTTTTGGGAATCTATAATGTGTATACTGGTATGCTTGATAGTCTCCCGTAATTCCCCTAGGCTCTTTGCTTTCCTTCTTTTTTTTTTTTTTTTTTTTTAATTTTTGCTCCTTTGACTCAATGATTTCAAATGACCTGTCTTCAAGTTCTCTTATTCTTTTTTTTTTTTTTTTTGTCTTGCCAATTCTGTATTGAACTCTTTCAGTAATTTTCTTATATTTAAATGTTTGTATTTTTCAGCCCCAGAATCTTTGAGGATTTTTGCATTTTATCCTTGTTGATATTTTTACTTTTATGCATAGCTCTACTGATTTCATTTAGTTATCTGTCTTTGTTTTTAGCTCATTTAACATATTTGACACATTTGAAATTATTTCTCAGGTATCTCATATATCTGCATTTATTTAATGTCAGCTTCTGGAATTTTATTTTTCCCCTTAGATTAAGCCATATTTTCTTGTTTCCTTGTATGCTTTGTAAACTTTAATGATTATCTGGGCAGTTGGAAAGCAACCGCCTCTCACAGTTTCTGTGTACTGTCTTTATTTATGGAAGCCCCTTAACAATCAGCACAGCTGAAGGTTCTAGGATTTCCAAAGTTTTCCTATATCTTATTCCACCTGTTGTCTATCTGTATAACTTAAGCTCAAAATGTGTTGCATACTCACTTCTGCTTTTAGTAGCTCCAAACTCTGGCACTAGTCCTTCAAGTGCTTTGAGTAAGGAAAAGCAGAAATTATTCCCTTGGATAAGCCACCAGTTAATCCTTAACATCAGATGCATTTCTATACTGAAGGAAGAGTCCTCATATAGGACATTACCTTCTCATTGTTTCACACTATGCTGTGGCGAGAGACACATGGTCTTGCACTTCAAATGCCTTTCATTTTCCCCTTTCTTTCATAGGAATCTCTTCTTGATTTTGCAGTGGCTTGATTGCTGTAGCTTCTCAAATGGTCATTAGATTTTTCAGAGAGGTATTCTGATCTGTGTTCTTTGTGTGAGGAAAGAAGGCTGGTAATCTCTTGGTCTGCCACGCTGCTGATGTCACCTAATACCATGGCGTATTTTAAAACTTCTATAGAAATTTATGGAAAAGACTTTGAGATATCACTGCACTTAAGCTTTGAGTTATCTGAGTGTTGGATACTTATGCAATTGTTTTTCAGGAAATTCTGAGTACTGATCAAGGATTGGCCTGATTATAATGAAATCATTCTTCTCAAATGTTATGACAGGCAGTATAACATATTGAAGATTCTTTGTGCTATAAATAAGGATCCATAAATTCTAGAACTAAGAAGCCATAAATTCTAGCATTAAATTTCATTAAGTTATCTTGGCCAAACCATAGAGTTCCTCTGTGCCAGAGAAGGCTGTAATATACATTAGAATCTTCTAGTTTTGGGCTGAAAAACATTCCATTCCATTTAGAAGACTGAACAATTGAACAAGTCTCTAAATCCAGTATGTATTATTACTATTTACAACTTTTGCATAGACTGAAATTGACCTTTTTGTGTGCTGAGTCCTATGCATTTTTATCACATTTATAGGTTCATGCAACCCTCACCACAATCAAGAGAGAAAACAGTTTCATTATCCCAAAAATTGTCTTTATGCTGCTCCATTATATTAAAACTCGTCCCCTATATTTATTTCCAGGCTACCACTGACCTGTTTGTTTTCTATCACTTTAGTTTTGTGTTTTCCCTGAAGTCAAATAAATTAATGTGATTAATAAATACCATTTTGAGATTGGCTTGTTTTACTCAGCATAATTCTTCTGAGATCCATTTATGTTATTGCACGTATCAATAATCCATCCCTCTTTACTGCTGAGTAATATTCCTCTATATAAATGTACCAGTTTTTTATTTATTCACCCTTTGAAAGACAGTAGTTTCTAGTTTTTGGAAATTATAGCCAAGCTGTTCTAAATATTCATATGCAGGTTTGTGTACAAATACATTTTTATTTTTCTATGCTAATACCTGGATATGGAATTGCTGTGCCACAAAGTAAATACATGTTTAACTTTATTTATAAGAAATATCTAAATTACATTTGCAAAGTAGCTGTGTTCTTTTGCATTTCGATCAGAAATATACAAAAGTTTGAATTGCTCCTAAACCTTACCAACACTTAGTATTGTTAGTTTTGTTTAAGTTTTAAGCATTTTAATGTGCGTAGGGATAACTTAAAATGGTTTATTTGCATGTTCTAATGATTAGCAATATTAATCATTTTTATGTGCTTTTATGCCATCTATGTATCTTCTTTGATGAAATATCTTTTAAAATCTGTTACTTATTTAAAAACTGGATTTCTTATCATGTTATCAATATAATCTGAATACAACTGCTTTATTAGATATATGCTTAGCAATTTTTTTTTTCTAGTCTGAGGCTTGTCTTCTCATTTTTTAAATTATGTTTTCCTGAGAGGGAACATTATTATTGTCAATAAATGTAATTTATTTTATTTCTTTTATGTATTTTGCATTAGTTGTTATATCTGAGAACACTTCTATGAAACCCAGGAGTGATATTTCAGTTGAGGTATTTTATTGCACATAATTAATTCTTCCAATATCATCTATTGAAAAAGAAGATACTCAACTTACTGAATTGCTTTTGTGCCTTTGTCAGTAATTAATTGGCCATATTTGTTTATGTCCAATTCTGAACTCCACTTGGTTCTATTTATCAATGAGTTTATTATTTCACTAATGCCGCACTGTATTTATTATTGTAGCTTTATCATAAGCATTAAAATAGCATAGTATGAGCCATCTAAATTTATTTTTTAATTATTATTATGCTTTTTAAATCCTTTGCCTTTCTATATAATTTTTTAAAAGAATTCATCTAACCTATAAAATGTATGCCAGAATTTTCAGTGAAATTGTGTTTAGTCTATACCTCAATTTGGAAAGAAATAAAGCCTTAAGTATATTGATTTATTGTGTTATTTAATGAACCTGATATGCCTCTTTAGAGTTTTTAAAATATATTTTACCAGCATTTTTAAATCTTCAATATACAGATCATGCAAATATTTTGTTAGATTTCTACCTAAATATTTTATTTGTGGGGTGCTATTATAAATGGGATTACATAATTTTTAATACACTTTCTAGTTTTCACTACTCTATATGGAAATATGATTGACTTTATGTGGTTGATTTTGGATCTGCCAAACTTGCTACAGTTTTTCTAATAGTCCTATGAGCTCTAGAGCATATTCCTTGGTATTTATATGTAGATAATCATGTTGTCTCTTAATAGAGATAGCTTATTTCCTTCTATTCTGTGTTAATTTTTTTTTTTTTTTTCAGTTTGCCTAATTGCACTGGGAGGCAAGAACTTCCACTACTATGTTGGATAGAAGAGGTGAGACTGGATTTCTGTGCCTTCTGTAATTCTAGCTTTATGTTTGCTTGCTTGTCCACTTGTTTTGTATAGGTTCTTTTTAAGATGAAGGAAGCTTTTTTTTCTATTTGTAGGGTGCTGAGAAGTTTTATTATAAATAAAAGTTGAATTTTGTCAAATGATTTTTCTGCATAAATTGACGTGGCTATGTGATTTTTTTCTTTATTCTGTTAATATGATCGAAAATTAATTTTTTTAATAGACTTTATTTTTAGATCAGTTTTAAGTTCTTAGAAAAATTCAATAGAATGTAAAGAGAATTCCCATATATGATTTGCCCCCACACAGCCCACACATGCACAACCTCCTGCACTATCAATGTCCCACACCACAGTGGTACATTTGTTACAACTGATAAATCTATTGACACATCATTACCCAAAGCCTACAGTTTACCTTATAGTTTTTTATTAGTGCTTTTCTAATTCTGATAAGGCTGACATAACGAAATAACTAGAGATGAACTGGTTTAAGCGACATACACTTATTTTCTCAAAGTTCTGAAAGCTGAAAGTCAAGATTAAGTGCCAGCAGGGATGGTTTCTAGTGATGTTTCTCTTCTCAGCTTACAGATAGCACCTTCTCATTGTGTCCTCACACGACTTTTTCTCTGTGACTGCATGGAGAAAGAGAGAGAGAAACAAACAGATAAATATGGTGCCTCCTTCTCTTATTATAAAGACATCAACCCTATCATATTTAAGCCTCACTCTTAATACCTCATTTAACTTTAATTACCTTATTAAATAAACTATCTCTAAATACAGTATAATAGGGCTTCAAAATTGAACTTTGCAGCTAATACAATTCAGTCAATAATAGCGTTGTCCATTCTGTCGTTTTTGCCAAATGTATACATATCATGTACAGGAATTTGAATTGTATCTGACATTGTAGAACTATACAGCATAGTTTTACTTCCTTGGAACTTTTATGTGATATGCCAGTTAATCTCATCCTTCCTCCATCCTCTCACAAACACTGATCATTTTACTGTCTTTATAGTTTTGCCTTTTCTAACATGTCATATAAATGAAGTTACATAATATGTACCTTTTTCAGACTGAATTATTTCCCTTAGTAATATGCATTTAAGGTTTTCTCATGTCTTTTTATGCCACCATAGCTCATATTTTAGTGCTGAATAATATTCCATTGTCTACGGTTTACCACAGATTACCTATCCATTCACCTACTGAAGGACATCTTGTTTGCTTCCAAGTCTAGGCAATTATGGATAAGGCTGCTACAAAAACCTCTGTACAGATTTTTGTGTGGATATAAGTTTTCAACACTTTTGGGTAAGTACCAAAGAATACAATTGTGGGATTATATGGTAAGAGTATGTTTAGTCATGTAACAAGCTGCCAAAGCTTCTTCCAATGAGGTTGTACCATTTTGCATTCCCACCACCAATGTGTATATTTTTAATTTTTAGTGAAGTATGGCTTATCGATTTTTTTCCCTTCATGGATTGTGATTTTGGATTTGTATCTAGATGGTTATTATTATACCCCAGTTCATCTAGATTTTCTCCTATGTTACACTCTAGGAGTTTTATAGTTTGCATTTTATATTTAGGTCCATGATACATTTTAAGTTAATTTTTGTGAAAATTATAAGGTCTGTGTCTAGATTATTATTTTTGTGTTGAAGATTAACTGACCATATTCCTGTATGTGTATTGCTACAAGGATATCGTTCCATATTCTTACCAATAGTTGTTGCTGTCAGTCTTTTTTATTATAGCCACTTTAATTGTTTTGTAGCGGTATCTCATTGCTGTTTTCATTTGTGTGTTCCTGATGACATATTATGTGGAGCAACTTTTCATATGTTTATTTGTCTATTTGTCACCTGTATATATTTTTAGTGAGGTGTCTGTTAAAATTTCTTGCCTCTTTTTTATTATACTTTAAGTTCTAGAGTACATGTGCAGAACATACAGTTTTGTTACATAGGTATGCACGTGCCATAGTGGTTTGCTGCACCCATCAACCTGTCACCTACATTAGATATTTCTGCTACTTTTATCCCTCCCCTAGCTCCCCATCCTCTGACAGGCCCCGGTGTGTGATGTTCCCCTCCCTATGTCTCTGTGTTCTCACTGCTCGACTCCCACTTATGAGTGAGAACATGTAGTGTTTGGTTTCATGTTCTTGTGATAGTTTGCTGAGAATGATGGTTTCCAGCTTCATCTATGCCCCTGCAAAGGACATGAACTCATCCTTTTTTATGGCTGCATAGTATCCCATGGGGTACATGTGCCACATTTTCTTTATCCAGTCTAACATTGATGGGCATTTGGGTTGTTTCCAGGTCTTTGTTATTGTGAATAGTGCCACAGTAAACATACATGTGCATGTGTCTTTATAGTAGAATGATTTATAATCCTTTGGGTATATACCCAGTAATGGGATTACTGAGTCAAATAGTATTTCTAGTTCTAGACCCTTGAGGAATCACCACATTGTCTTCCACATGGTTGAACTAATTTACACTCCCACCAACAGTGTAAAAGTGTCCATATTTCTCCACATCCTCATGAGCATGTTGTTTCCTGACTTTTTAATGATCGCCATTCTAACTGGCGTGAGATGGTATCTCATTGTGGTTTTGATTTGCATTTCTCTAATGACCAGTGATGATGAGCATTTTTATATGTCTGTTGGCTGCATAAATGTCTTCTTTTGACAAGTGTCTGTTCATATCCTTTGCCCACTTTTGGATGGGGTTATTTGCTTTTTTTCTTGTAAATTTGTGTAAGTTCTTTGTAGATTCTAGATATTAGCACTTTGGCAGATGGATAGATTGCAAACATTTTCTCCCACTCTTCAGGTTGCCTATTCACTCTGATGATAGTTTATCTTGCTGTGCAGAAGCTCTTTAATTTAATTAGATTCCATTTGTCAATTTTGGATTTTGTTGCCATTAGTTTTGGTGTTTTAGACATAAAGTATTATACTTACGTCATGAATGGTATTGCCTAGGTTTTCTACTAGGATTTTTATGGTCCTAGGTCTTACATTTAAGTCTTTGATCCATCTTGAGTTAATTTTTGTATAAAGTGTAAGGAAGGGGTCCAGTTTCAGTTTTCTGCATATGGCTAGTTAGTTTTCCCAATACTGTTTATTAAATAAGGAATCTTTTCCCCGTTGCTTGTTTGTGTCAGGTTTGTCAAAGATCAGATGATTGTAAATATATGGTGTTATTTCTGAGGCCTCTGTTCTGTTCCATTGGTCTATATATGTGTTTTGGTACCAGTACCATGCTGTTTTTGTTACTGTAGCCTTGTAGTATAGTGTGAAGTGAGGTAGCATGTCTCCAGTTGTGTTCTTTTTGCTTAGGATTTTCTTGGCTATACAGACTCTTTTTTGGTTCCATATGAAATTTAAAGTAGTTTTTTCTAATTCTGTGAAGAAAGTCAATGTTAGGATCTTTATATGTTATGTTATCCTCGTATCTCATAGATATAAAGGAAGAGCTAAATGAATGAGATAGTACATGCTCATAAACAGAAAGACTCAATATCTTAAAGATGTCCATTATTCCTAAATCTATGTGCAGATTAAATGCAATCCTGTTCAAAATTTCAACAATGGCAAGGCCTGATGGCATGCAACTATAATTGCAGCTACTCAGTAGGCCAAGTTCGAAGGAGTTCAGTACTAGACTGGGCAACATAAGGAGAATCCATATCAAAATCCTAGAAAATTATTTTTTGGTTATGAAAAAACTGACTCTAAGGTTTATATGGAAAGGCAAAAGACCAGGAATACCCAACTTGATATTAAAAAAAAGAACGAATATGACTACTGACACTACCTAACATCAGAACTTCCTATAAAGTTATAATAATCAAGATGGTGATATTCACAAATGAGTAGACAAACAGATCAATGAAATATAATAAAGAACCTAGAAATGGACACACATGAATCTAGTCAGTTAATCTCCAACACAAATGAAAAAGCAATATAATAGAGCAGATATAATCTTTTTAACAAATAGTGCTGGAACATCTGGATATCTACATGCAAACAAAAAATAATCTAGACACAGACCTTATACTTTTCACAAAAAAGTGACTTAAAATTCATTATGGATCTAAATATATAATGCAAACTATATAACTCCTAGAGGGTAACATAAAAAATCTAGATGAACAGGGGTATAATAATAACTTTCTAGATACAAAACCAGAGTCACAATCCATGAAGAAAAAAATTTATAAGCCAGACTTCATTAAAAATTACAAATTTCTGCTTTGCAAAAGACACTATAAAGGGGATGAGAAGATAATCTACAGAATGGGGAGAAAATATTTGCAAAAGATACATATTAGATAAAACATTGTTACCAAAATATACAAAAAAAAAAATGCTTAACATTCTACAATACAAAAAAACTCAATTAAAAAAATGGGCAAGAGAGTTTGAAGTCAGGTAGCTTTTATCCATATATTTTATTGTATATAATATATAATATGTAATGTGTATTTTATTATATATTGGAAATTATATAGAATATATTTTATTATATAATATATACTGTATATTATATATTGTATATTATACAATATACATTTTTAGTATATATTCTATATAATATAGATTATAGAATATAAATTTTTAATATATATTATTCTAGATAAGTGTATATATGTTTATTATATATAATAAGTATATATTTTATATATATATAATTATTATATAATAAATGTGTGTGTATATATATACACTTATCTATAATTCTGTACCTGGTGATATCTTTCAAAAATGAAGGAGAATAACTTTCTCAAACAGAAATAGAAACTTCCTGCCAGTAGATGTGCCTCACAAAAACTGTTAAATAAGTTATTTAGGTAGCCGGATAATTATATAGGTCAGAAAGTTAAGTCTACATGAAGAAACAAAGATCATCAGAGAATGAATAAGTTAAGGTAAAATAAAAAATTATTTTTTATTCTATATATTTTACTATATATCCTATATAGTATAGTTTATTTTACTATATAGTATAGTTTATTTATAGTATAGTTTATATATCCTATATATAGTAAAATATATATTATATATAATATGTATATTTTATTATAGAAATACATATACTATATAATTTTATATAATAAACATATATTTATATATTTTTTATTTCAGTATTTTAAATATAGCACTCCATCTTCTCTTTTTGCTTGCATGGTTTCTGAGAAGTCAGATTTCATACTTATCCTTACTCCTCTATAGGTAAGATTTTTTTTTTTTCCCCTCTGGCTTCTTTAAGGATATTTTCCTTTATCATTTATTTTATTTTATGAAGTTTGAATATAATATGTTTGGGTGCATAGTTTGCTGTTGTTGTTTTCAACTTATTCTGTTTGATGTGTTCTTAGCTTCCTGGATCTATGGTTTGACGTATTACATTAATTTGGAGAAGTTATCTGTCATTATTACTTCTAATATTTGTTCTGTTTTTTTCTGTCTTCCGCTTCTGGCCTTTATATTGCACAATCAATGTTACACATTTTGGAGTTGCCCCAGCATTTGTGGATGTTCTGTTCTGATTTTCTGTCTTTCTTTTCTTTTAAGTTTAGGAAGTTTCTTTTGCTATATAATTAAGCTCAAATATTGTTTCCTCAGCTGGTTCTAGTCTAGTAATGAGACATTTAAAGGCTTTCCTCTCAGTTACGTTAGACTCTGATGAAACAGAAGCAGCTTAAGTTCAGGTAAAACAGTTTCTCCTGAGTGCAGGTGTTGTTAAGAAGGAAAGAATACTCTGGCATATTTCTTTTATCTATCTATCTATCTATCTATCTATCTTTTTTTTTTTGAGATGGAGTCTCGCTGATGCCCAGGCTGGAGTGCAGTGGTGTGATCTCGGCGCGCTGCAAGCTCCGCCTCCCGGGTCCACGCCATTCTCCTGCCTCAGCCTCTGGAGTAGCTGGGACTACAGGCACCCGCCACCACGCCAGGCTAATTTTTTGTATTTTTAGTGGAGACGGGGTTTCACCATGTTAGCCAGGATGGTCTTGATCTCCTGACCTCGTGATCCACCCACCTCGGCCTCCCAAAGTGTTGGGCTTACAGGGGTGAGCCACCACGCCCCGCCTGGCATATTTCAAAAATAGGAAATAGGCCCCATTTTCTATTACTCCCCTTTGTGTATCTATGTATACTAAATATTTACCTCCTACTTGTAAGTGAGAAAATTCAGTATTTGGCTTTCTCTTCCTGTGTTCACTGAAAATAATGATCTCCAACTCCATTCATGTTGCTGCAAAGGACATGCTTTCTTTTTGTTTTCGGTTTTCATAGTTTTCCATGGTGTATATGTACCATATTTTCTTTACTCTGTCCACATTAATGGGCATTTAGGTGGGTTCCATGTCTTTGCTATTGTGAACAGTGTTGTAATAGACATATATGTGCATGTGTCTTTCTTGGTATATTAGTCTGTTTTCACACTGTTATAAAAAACTACCTGAAACTGGGTAACTTTTGAAGAAAAGAGGCTTAATTGACTCACAGTTCCTCAGGCTATACAGGAGGCATGGCTGGGGAGGCCTCAGGACACTTATAATCATGGCAGAAGGTGAAGGGAGAGCAAGCATGTCTTCATGTAGTAGGCAAGAGAGAGAAAGTCAAAGAGGAGGTGCTACACCTTCAAACAACCAGATCTTCTAAGAACTCTATCAGGAGACAGCACTAGGGGATTGGTGCTAATCCCCCATGATCACCACCTCAATGATCCAATCACCTCCCACTGGGACCCACCTTCAACATTGGGAATTAAAATTTAACATGACATTTGGGTGGGGACACAGAACGAACCATATCGCTGAGAGAATGATTTATATTCTTAGGCATAATATACCCAGTAATGTGACTATTGCAGTGAATGGTAGTTTTGTTATAACTTCTTTGAAAAATCTCCAAACTGCTCTCAACAGTGGCTGAAATAATTAGCATTGCCTCCAGCAGTGCATAAGCATTCCCTTTTCCATACAACCTTGCCAGAATCTGGTTATTGTCTTGTTTGTTGTTGTTGTTGTGATTGTTGTTGTTTTACCTTTTAGTCATAGCCATTCTGATTGGTGTGAGATGGTATTTCATTGTGGTTTTGATTTGCATTTCTTTAATGATTAACGATGATCATTTTTTCATATGCTTTTTGGCCATGTTTACGTCTTCTCTTGCGAAGTGTCTGTTTATGACCTTTACCCATTTTTTAATGTAGTTGTTTATTTTTGCTTGCTAATTTGTTTAAGTTTCTTACAGATTGTGAATATTAGACCTTTGTGGGATGCATAGTGTGTAAATATTTTTTTCTTTCATTCTATAGGCTTTCCGTTTACACTGTTGATAGTTTCTTTTGCTGTGCAAAATCTTTCATTTAATTAGATCTCACTTGTCAATTTTTGGTTTTGTCATAATTGCTTTCAGAGCCTTAGTCATGACATGTTTGATAGGTCCTAGGTGCAGAATGGTATTTCCTAGCTTATCTTCAAGGGATTTTATAGTTTTAGGTTTTTACATTTTAAAGTTTTTAATCTATCTTCTGTTGATTTTTTTAGATGGGAAAGGAAGGGGTTCAGTTTTAATCTTCTGCATATGGCTAGTCAGTTATGCCAGCACCATTTACCGAATTTTGAGTGCTTTCTCCATTGCTTGATTTTGTCAAGTTTGTCAAAGATGGATGATTGTAGATAGGTGGCTTTCTTTCTGGGTTCTTTATTCTGTTTTATTGGTTTACGTGTGTTTTACTACCAGTATCATGCTATTTTATTTACTATAGCCTTGTAGTATAGTTTTAATTCAGGTGGGAAAATCATTTTGAATGGGATTGATTTGACTATTCAGACACTTTTTTTTTGGTTCAATATGAATTTTGGAATGTTTTTTTCTAATTCTTTGAAAATGTCTTTGGTAGTTTGATAGGAATAGCACTGAAATAGTCAATTGTGTTTGACAGAATGACCATTTTAACAATATAGATTTTTCCTTTCACTTAGCATGGCATTTTTGTGTGAACTTCATTTTATTTCGGCAGTGTTCTACAACTCTCATTGTAGAGATTTTTCACCTCCCTGATTAGTTGTACTCCTGGTTTTATTTGTGTGTGTGTGTGTGTGTGTGTGTGTGTGTGTGTGTGGCTATTTTGAATGGGATTGTGTTTTGAATTGACTATTGGCTTGTACATTGTGGTGTACAGAAATGCTACAGATTTCTGTACATTGATTTTGTATCCTGAAACTCTGCCAAAGGTGTTTTTCAGGTCTAAGAGGTTTTATGCTGAGACTATGGGGTTTTCAAGGTATAAAATAATATCATCTACAAACAGAATAGTTTGGTTTTCTCTCTTTCTGTTTATATGACTTTAATTTTTTCTCTTTCCTGATTGTTCTGGCTAGGACTTCCAGTACTATGTTGAATTGGAGTGGGGAGAAATGGCATCCTTGTCTTATTCTGGTTCTCAAGGGAAATGCTTCCAGCTGTTGCCTGTTCAGCATGTCGTTGGCTATGTGTTTGTTAGAGAGAGTTCTTATTATTTTGACATATGTTCCTTTAATGCATAGCTTAAAGAGGATTTTTAGCATGAAGGAAAGTTAAATTTTATTAAAGCCTTTTCTGTATCAATTGGGGTGATCATGGGGCTTTCTGCTTTTAGTTCCCTTTATGTGATGAGTGATGCTTATTTTTGTACATTAACCCAACCTTGAGTCTCAGGAGTAAAGTTAACTTGCCCATAGTGGATTACCTTTTTGATGTGTTTCTGGATTCAGTTTGCTAGTATTTTGCTGAGGATTTTCACATCTATATTCATCAGAAATATTGATTTGAAGTTTCCTCTAGTTGTTGTTAGTCTGCCAAGTTTTGGTGTTAGAATGATGCTGGCCTCATAGAATTAGTTAGGTAGTGGTCCCTTCTCAATTTTTTTTGAATAATTTTAGTAGAATTTGCACCAACTCTTCTTTATATGCCTGGTAAAATTTGGTTGTGAATCTTTCTAGTCCAGAGCCTTTTCTGGTTGGTCATTTTTGTTACTGATTTAGTTTCAGAATTTATTGGTCTGTTCAGGCTTTCAATTTGTTTTAGTTCAATCATGAAAGGCTGTATGTTTCCAGTTTATCCATTTCTGGTAATTTTTCTAGTTTGTGTGCATGGAGGTACTTGTAATACTGTCTGAGAAGTTTTTTTTTTTTTTTTTTTTTTTTTTTTTGTATTTCTTTGGGTTCAGTAGTCATGTCTCTTTTGTCATTTATTATTGTATTTATTTGAATCATCTCTGTATTTTATTACTCTTGCTAGCAGTCTATCAACTAAATGTATTCTTTCGAACAACCACTTTTTGGCTTTGTTGATCTTTTGTATGTTTTTTTGTGTTTCAGTTTTCTTTAGTATAGTTCTCATTTTTATTATTTTTTTAATACTAGTTTTCGTATACTTTTACTGTTCTTTTTCCAGTTTCCCTAGGAGTGATGCTAGGTTGTTAATTTGAGAACTTTCTAAATTTTTGATGTGTGTATTTATTGCCATAAACTTTCCTCTTTACAGTATTTTAAGTGTGTCCCAGAGATTCTGGTATGCTTTATTTTTGTTTTTATTACCTGCAGAGAATTTCTCGATTTCTGCCTTAATTTCATTGTTTACCTAAAAGATACTCTAGAGCAGATTGTTTGAATTCCATGTAGCTATCTTGTTTTTAGCAGTGTTCTCAGTATTAATTTTTATTTTTATTGCTCTGTTGTCTGAGAGTGTGGTTGGTATAATTTTGGCTGTGTAAACTTGTTGAGATTTTCTTCTGGCCAAGGATGTGATCAATTTTAGAGTATGGGCCCTGTGCAGATGGGAATGTATATTATGCTGTTGTTGAGTGGCTTGTTCTGTAGGTGTCTATTTGTTCCATTTAATTGAATTTTGAGTTCAGATCCTGAATGATTTTCTGCTTCAATTATGTGCCTAATATTGTCATTGGGATTTTAATGTCATCTACTATTATTGTGTGGTTATATTTAGCCTTAAGGACCTCTTATGAGGCATGTCTGGTGGTAATGAATTCCCTTAGTATTTGCTTGCCTAAAAAGGATTTTATTTCTTCTTTGATGATGAAGCTTAGTTTGGATGGATATAAAATTCTTGTTTGGTATTTCTTTGCTTTAAGAATACTGAAAATAGTCTTCCCCTAATTTCTTCTGACTCAAAGTCTTTCTGTTGAGAGATGCACTGTTAACCTGACAGGGTTCCCTTTGTAGTTGACCTGCCTTTTCTCTCTAGTTGCCCTTAGTATTTTTTTCTTTCACATTGACCTTGGAGAATCTGATGACGATGTGTTTTGGGGAAAGTTCTCTTGCATGCTATCTCACAAGGCTTCTCTGAGTTTCTTGAATTTGAAGGTTGGCCTCTCTAGCAAGTTTTGGAACATTTTAATGGATAATATCCTCAAATATATTTTCTAAGTTGCATGTTCTTTCTCCCTCTCTTTCAGGGATGCCAATGTGTCATAGGTTTGGTCTCTTTAAATAATTCTATATTTTTGGAGGCTTTGCTCATTTTTAAAGTTTTTTTTTCTTTGTTTTTGTTTAATTGAGTTGATCCAAATAATTGTTTTTTAACTCTGAGATTCTTTCAGCTTGCTCTGTTCTGCTGTTAATATTTCTTATTTGTGCCATGTTGGTGTGCTGCACCCATCAACTCGTCAGCACCCATCAACTCGTCATTTACATCAGGTATAACTCCCAATGCAATCCCTTCCTCCTCCCCCCTCCCCATGATATTCCCTGGTGTGTGATGTTCCCCTTCCCGAGTCCAAGTGATCTCATTGTTCAGTTCCCACCTATGAGTGAGAACATATGGTGTTTGGTTTTCTGTTCTTGTGATAGTTTGCTGAGAATGATGGTTTCCAGCTGCATCCATGTCCCTACAAAGGACACAATCTCATCCTTTTTTATGGCTGCATAGTATTCCATGGTGTATATGTACCACATTTTCTTAATCCAGGCACAAGTATACATATGTAACAAACCTGCACGTTATGCACATGCACCCTAGAACTTAAAGTATAATAATAATTTTAAAAAAAAGTCATCTTCTAAAATCATGGCTAATATAACCCTTATTTTGCAAATGGATTGTCTTAGTATATTACTTTGTTGTCCTAAAACTATTGCTTAATTTTGAGGGACTTCATCTAAGCTTCTTAAAATATGACATGGTAATAATTAGCATAATTTGTATGAATAACAAATAACAAAAAAATATTTCTTATTGTACTATAATGTTCTTGTAGTGATTTTCCAGTTCTGTATAAGTTTGATTCTAAAAATTGATATTTTTTATCTCTTGTGTTTTTATATATATGATATATATAATATATACATTATATAATATGTATGATATATATGCTATATACGTTATATATGATATATAATATATATATTTTCCATATATATATATATATTTCCTTAGATTGGGTTTCAGCTTTTTTTTTGAATCTCTATGGTCTTTGTTGTTTTACATATTCTGAGTTCTATGTCTTTCGTTTGAATCATTTCAGCCTTGTTAAGAACTGTTGTTTGGAATTGGTGCAGTTATTTGTAGGTAAGAAGACAGTCTGACTTTTTGAGTTGCCAGAGTAATTGTGCTGGTTCTTTTTATTTGGGGTTGATGTCCCTTTAATCTTTGAAGTTGCTGTTCTTTGAAGAGTTCTTTTTTCCTTTTATAATATTTGATGCCCTTGAGGGTTTGATTGTGGTGTAAGTTGGGTTCATACAACTGGCTTCATTTCTGGATGCTTTCAGGACACCATGGCTCAGCTCAGTACTGCTGGTCTGCGTGCTCTAACTCTGAGGGGCTGGGACCAGGCCCATAGAGCTTTTTCTCTGGCTTCCTGAAGTTAAGCACTTTCTGTGTCCGAGGGTCAAATATTTTTCTGGTTTGCTTGCAATAACACTCCAATGCGGTGCCCGCAAAAGTGCTTCATCAAGACAGTGGCAACAGAGTTTCAGTTTGCATGCTGTGTATGCCAGTGGTGGTGTGGCAGCATTGTCTGTGTGTGCATGTGTGCCAGAAGTATGATGAGTCATGCATGTGCCAGTAAGAATGGGGTAGAGGCACCTGTGTGTGCACACTGTTGCTAGTGGTGGCAATCTTCATCTCTTTTGGGCCCTGTCACTTGCTAGCTCTGAATATTTGGCTACTATCTCCTTTATCTTAGCTTCTGTTTTTTTCTCACAACAAAATAAATTGTGACTGTTTGTGTAGAAGGTTCTGCAGAAGGATTGGGGAAAATGAGATTATTTTGAAAATTTCTTCTCTCAGTTATTCCATTCTAGTTTTACCTGGATAACAGCCCATTTTAGTTATACATAACGACATTTACTTATCAGCAAGCCTCTAGTAAGTCTACACAAACCCAAGGCTATAAAGAAATACTAAACAGTAAAAGTGAAAAACTAAAAAGTTGCTCTTACTATTGCAATGTAATGGCAGAAATATGGAAGAAGCCAATTTAAATCTTGTGATAAAATTGGTGCAGTAAGAATTTTGACCTAATTTTTGACATCTAAATTAGCAGTTTTAAAAAACTGTGAAATACATCACATTGACGAAAAGGAAGCTAAGAAGCAGTGGTACTAACGTATTTAGTCTTATCCTTTAGATTTTCCATGATGCTAAACTCCTTTGGAATACTAAAGTCTTTAAAATACAACTGAAATTTATTCCTACAGCATGCATTTTCTAATTGCTCCCATAATTTTTATTCTTTCTTTTTCCCTTTCTTGTTTTTTGGGGGAGGATTATTTGAATATTTTTAATATTTTATCTATTAATTTTTTTACTATGTCTATGATTTTATTAATGGTTGCTCTAGGGTTTAAACTATAAAGACTTTGTAGACTCAACTTAATAAATGTTTTACCGCTTCAAGTGGAATGTAGACAGCTTATCATAAAATAAGTCCTTTTACAATTATCCCTTTCTGTTGTGTTTGTCATACCTGTACATACACTGAAAATTCATCAATGTAACGGTAGTCTCCTTTTATATGCGGTTTTGCTTTTTATAGTTTCAATGACCTGTGGTCAACTATAGTCTGAAAATATTAAGTGGAAAATTCCAGAAGGAAATAGCACACAAATTTTAAATTGTGTGTCGTTCTGAGTAGCGTGATGATGATGATGAAATCTTGTGTCATCCTGCTCTGTTTCACCAAGGATATAAATTGTCCCTTTTTATAACATATCTATGATGTGTATGCTACCTTTTCATTAGTCACTCAATAGCTGTGTTGGTTATCAGGTTGAGAAACCATAGCATATATATAGAGTTCAGTATTATCTGTAGTTTTATGCATCTACTGCAG
The DNA here is from genome assembly GCF_002776525.5 of Piliocolobus tephrosceles. Classification (NCBI taxonomy): domain Eukaryota; kingdom Metazoa; phylum Chordata; class Mammalia; order Primates; family Cercopithecidae; genus Piliocolobus; species Piliocolobus tephrosceles. Next base: position 70,980,491 of record NC_045445.1, read on the forward strand.
GTCTTAGAACATATCCCTTGGTAATACGGGAGGATTACTCTACATACTTTGCTTTAACCTGTCATACCTATTTCTTAGAACTTAAGAGGGGATTAGACTAATACATCTACTCAGATATTTACTGTTCCTGTTAATCTTCATTTTTGATGTGCCAAGTGTTCCCCTGATATCATTGCCCTCTCATATGAAGAACTTTCTTTAGCATCTCTTTTAGAGAAGAACTGCTGATTTAAAAAAAAATCTCTTAGACTCCTTTCATGTGAGAATATCTTTTTTCATCTTTATTTCTAAGGTCATTTTCACTGGACATACAATTATGTGTTGAGACTACCCAAGTTCCAACATGTTACTCCAGTTAAGTCAGCAATATGGTGGAATAGCAGATTTCAGTTCTCATTTCTATTCTATAGAAATGCCAATTTTCCAACCACCCACAGATGAGAATAATCTTGTGGAAGCCCCAGAGTTAAGGTGAGAAGTTACAGCACCCTGGTGGAGCAAAATATCTGAGACTGGATATATTGAAGAGGGTTAAAAAAAAAAAAAAGTAGTTTCATTTTACCTAAAACACTCTTCCCCCGAGGCATTAGAGATCAGACTCAAGAGAGGCCCCTTCAAATTGAAGATGATAAGAACAGTTTCATTTTACCCATGACAGCTCTCAACCAAGGCAACACAGCTTGGTGCTGAGAAAGGCCCCCTCAATCTGTAATTTCTCCCACAGAGTAAAGTGAGAGTAAAGTGAACACCTAGTGTCTCCAGACTTGCAGGATGCTCATCAGGAGGCCTGATTATGTCTTATCCCATCCAGAGCACCGAGGGGATTGATACCTCTGAATTATCTGGGGGAAGTTAGGAGCAAGATGAAGGGCCTGGAGCTAATAGCAACCTATGTGTGAATCACAACAGCCATCTATGGATCTTGTCAACTGAACTGTAAACTCCATCAAGAAACTTTTCCGTAAACCCTACAAAACAACACACCTGCAGAATCCCACAATCAGTTTACATATGCCACCATCATTCTCTATGCCACCATGACCAGCACTCCACATGCCATGTTGCACACTGCCCCATGTTATTTCTACAAAGAGCATGTACAAGACTTCTCTGATAGCACACAGATCTCAAAAGCAGCTGTAGATATCATTATATTTCCCTATTCTGCTGGATTTGATGCAGGGGTACACTGTTGAACATTTGAGGACAATTTCCTAAGGAAAATAAATAAGAGGGTGGAAACATCTGACCGATATTGTGGGATCAATATAAAACACACAATAATCTGAATCATTTTTCTAAAATGAAACAAGAGGGGGGGCGGAACAAGATGGCTGAATAGGAACAGCTCCAGTCTCCAGCTCCCAGCACGAGCGACACAGAAGACAGGTGATTTCTGCATTTTCAACTGAGGTACTGGGTTTATCTCATTAGAGAGTGCCGGACAATTGGTGCTGGTCAGCTCTTGCAGCCCGACCAGCAAGAGCTGAAGCAGGGCGAGGCATCACCTTACTTAGGAAGCGCAAGGGGGAAGGGAATCCCTTTTCCTAGCCAGGGGAACTGAGACACACGACACGTGGAAAATCGGGTAACTCCCACCCCAATACTGCTAAGCAAACGGGCACACCAGGAGATTATACCCCACACCTGGCCGGGAGGGTCCCACACCCATGGAGCCTTCCTCATTGCTAGCACGGCAGTCTGCGATCCAACTGCAAGGCAGTAGCGAGGCTGGGGGAGGGGTGCCCGCCATTGCTGAGGCTTAAGTAGGTAAACAAAGCCCTGGGAAGATCGAACTGGGTGGAGCTCACCGCAGCCCAAGGAGGCATGCCAGTCTCTGTAGACTCCACCTCTGGGGACAGGGCACTGCTAAACAACAACAACAACAAAGCAGCAGAAACCTCTGCAGACACAAACGACTCTTTCTGACAGCTTTGAAGAGAGCAGTGGATCTCCCAACAGGGAGGTTGAGATCTGAGAAGGGACAGACTGCCTGCTCAAGTGGGTCCCTCACCCTTGAGTAGCCAAACTGGGAGACATCCTCCACTAGGGGCAGACCAACACAATCACACCTCACACAGTGGAGTACTCCCCTGAGAGGAAGCTTCCAAAGCAAGAATCAGACAGGTACATTTGCTGTTCAGCAATATTCTATCTTCTGCAGCCTCTGCTGCTGACACCCAGGCAAACAGGGTCTGGAGTGGACCTCAAGCAATCTCCAACAGACCTACAGCTGAGGGGCCTGACTGTTAGAAGGAAAACTAACAAACAGGAAGGCACCCACAACAAAACCCCATCAGCACGTCACCATCATCAACGACCAGAGGCAGATAAAACCACAAAGATGGGGAAAAAGCAGGGCAGAAAAGCTGGAAATTCAAAAAATAAGAGCACATCTCCCCGTCCAAAGGAACGCAGCCCATCGCCAGCAACGAATCAAAGCTAGACGGAGAATGACTTTGATGAGATGAGAGAAGAAGGCTTCAGACCATCAAACTTCTCAGAGCTAAAGGAGGAATTACGTACCCAGCACAAAGAAACTAAAAATCTTGAAAAAAGAGTGGAAGAATTGATAACCAGAAAAACTAATGCAGAGAAGGCCATGAACGAACTGACAGAGATGAAAACCATGACACGAGAAATACGTGACAAATACACAACCTTCAGTAACCGACTCGATCAACTGGAAGAAAGAGTATCAGCGATTGAGGATCAAATGAATGAAATGAAGCAAGAAGAGAAGTCTAAAGAAAAAAGAAGAAAAAGAAATGAACAAAGCCTGCAAGAAGTATGGGATTATGTAAAAAGACCAAATCTACGTCTGATTGGGGTGCCTGAAAGGGAGGGAGAAAATGAAAGCAAGTTGGAAAACACTCTTCAGGATATCATCCAGGAGAACTTCCCCAACCTAGTAGGGCAGGCCAACATTCAAATTCAGGAAATACAGAAAACACCACAAAGATACTCCTCAAGAAGAGCAACTCCAAGACACATAATTGCCAGATTCACCAAAGTTGAAATGAAGGAAAAAATCTTCAGGGCAGCCAGAGAGAAAGGTCGGGTTACCCACAAAGGGAAGCCCATCAGACTAACAGCAGATCTCTCAGCAGAAACTCTACAAGCCAGAAGAGAGAGGGGGCCAATATTCAACATTCTTAAAGAAAAGAATTTTAAACCCAGAATTTCATATCCAGCCAAACTAAGTTTCATCAGTGAAGGAGAAATAAAATTATTTACAGATAAGCAAATGCTTAGAGATTTTGTCACCACCAGGCCTGCCTTACAAGAGACCCTGAAGGAAGCCCTAAATATGGAAAGGAACATGCGGTACCAGCCGTTGCAAAAACATGCCAAAATGTAAAGACCATCGAGGCTAGGAAGAAACTGCATCAACTAATGAGCAAAATAACCAGTTAATATCATAATGGCAGGATCAATTTCACACATAACAATATTAACCTTAAATGTAACTGGACTAAATGCTTCAATTAAAAGACACAGACTGGCAAACTGGATAAAGTGTCAAGACCCGTCAGTCTGTGCTATTCAGGAGACCCATCTCACGTGCAGAGACATACATAGGCTCCAAATAAAGGGATGGAAGAAGATCTACCAAGCAAATGGAGAACAAAAAAAAAAAAAAAAGCAGGGGTTGCAATCCTAGTCTCTGATAAAACAGACTTTAAACCATCAAAGATCAAAAGAGACAAAGAAGGCCACTACATAATGGTAAAGGGATCAATTCAACAGCAAGAGCTAACTATCCTAAATATATATGCACCCAATACAGGAACATGCAGATTCAAAAAGCAAGTCCTTAGAGACTTACAAAGAGACTTAGACTCCCATACAATAATAATGGGAGACTTCAACACTCTACTGTCAACATTAGACAGATCAACGAGACAGAAAGTTAACAAGGATATCCAGGAATTGAACGCATCTCTGCAGCAAGCAGACCTAATAGACATCTACAGAACTCTCCACCCCAAATCAACAGAATATACATTCTTCTCAGCACCACATCACACTTATTCCACAATGGACCACATAATTGGAAGTAAAGCACTCCTCAGCAAATGTACAAGAACAGAAATTATAACAAACTGTCTCTCAGACCACAGTGCAATCAAATTAGAACTCAAGACTAAGAAACTCAATCAAAACCACTCAACTACATGGAAACTGAATAACCTGCTCCTGAATGACTACTGGGTACATAACGAAAAGAAGGCAGAAATAAAGATGTTCTTTGAAACCAATGAGAACAAAGATACAACATACCATGATCTCTGGGACACATTTAAACAGTGTGTAGAGGGAAATTTATAGCACTAAATGCCCACAAGGGAAAGCTGGAAAGATCTAAATTTCACACTCTAACATCACAATTAAAAGAACTAGAAAAGCAAGAGCAAACACATTCAAAAGCTAGCAGAAGGCAAGAAATAACTAAGATCAGAGTAGAACTGAAGGAGATAGAGACACAAATACCCTCCAAAAAATCAGTGAATCCAGGAGTTGGTTTTTTGAAAAGATCAACAAAATTGATAGATGGCTAGCAAGACTAATAAAGAAGAAAAGAGGAAAGAATCAAATAGACACAATAAAAAGTGATAAAGGGGATATCACCACTGACCCCACAGAAATACAAACTACCATCAGAGAATACTATAAACACCTCTACACAAATAAAATAGAAAATCTAGAAGAAATGGATAATTTCCTGGACACTTACACTCTCCCAAGACTAAACCAGGAAGAAGCTGAATCCCTGAATAGACCAATAGCAGGCTCTGAAATTGAGGCAATAATTAATAGCCTACCAACCAGAAAAAGTCCAGGACCAGATGGATTCACAGCTGAATTCCACCAGAGGTACAAGGAGGAGCTGGTACCATTCCTTCTGAAACTATTCCAATCAACAGAAAAAGAGGGAATCCTCCCTAACTCATTTTATGAGGCCAACATCATCCTGATACCAAAGCCTGGCAGAGACACAACAAAAAAAGAGAATTTTAGACCAATATCCCTGATGAACATCGATGCAAAAATCCTCAATAAAATACTGGCAAACCAGGTTCAGCAGCACATCAAAAATCTTATGCACCATGATCAAGTGGGCTTCATCCCTGAGATGCAAGGCTGGTTCAACATATGCAAATCAATCAATGTAATCCAGCATATAAACAGAACCAAAGACAAGAACCACATGATTATCTCAATAGATGCAGAAAAGGCCTTTGACAAAATTCAACAGCCCTTCATGCTAAAAACGCTCAATAAATTCGGTATTCATGGAACATATCTCAAAATAATAAGAGCTATTTATGACAAACCCACAGCCAATATCATACTGAATGGGCAAAAACTGGAAAAATTCCCTTTGAAAACTGGCACAATACAGGGATGCCCTCTCTCACCAGTCCTATTCAACATAGTGTTGGAAGTTCTGACTACGGCAATCAGGCAAGAGAAAGAAATCAAGGGTATTTAATTAGGAAAAGAAGAAGTCAAATTGTCCCTGTTTGCAGATGACATGATTGTATATTTAGAAAATCCCATTGTCTCTGCACAAAATCTCCTTAAGCTGATAAGCAACTTTAGCAAATTCTCAGGATACAAAATCAATGTGCAAAAATCACAAGCATTCTTATATACCAGTAACAGACAAACAGACAGCGAAATCAGGAATGAACTTCCATTCACAATTGCTTCAAGGAGAATAAAATACATAGGAATCCAACTTACAAGGGATGTAAAAGACCTCTTCCAGGAGAACTACAAACCACTGCTCAGTGAAATAAAAGAGGACACAAACAAATAGAAGAACATACCATGCTCATGGATAGGAAGAATCAATATCGTGAAAAAGGCCATACTGCCCAAAGTTATTTATAGATTCAATGCCATCCCCATCAAGCTACCAATGTGTTTCTTCACAGAATTGGAAAAAACTGCTTTAAAGTTCATATGGAACCAAAAAAGAGCCCGCATTGCCAAGACAATCCTAAGTCAAAAGAACAAAGCTGGAGGCATCACGATACCTGACTTCAAACTATACTACAAGGCTACCATAACCAAAACAGCATGGTACTGGTAACAAAACAGAGATATAGACCAATGGAACAGAATAGAGTCCTCAGAAATAATACCACACATCTACAGCCATCTGATCTTTGATAAACCTGAGAAAAACAAGTAATGGGGAAAGGATTCCCTATTTAATAAAAGGTGCTGGGAAAATTGGTTAGCCATAAGTAGAAAACTGAAACTGGATCCTTTCCTTTCTCCTTATACGAAAATTAATTCAAGATGGATTAGAGACTTAAATCTTAGACCTAATACCATAAAAACCCTAGAAGAAAACCTAGGTAACACCGTTCAGGACGTAGGCATGGGCAAGGACTTCATGTCTTAACACCAAAAGCAATGGCAACAAAAGCCAAAATTGACAAATGGGATCTAATTAAACTAAAGAGCTTCTGCACAGCAAAAGAAACTACCATCAGAGTGAACAGGCAACCTACAGAATGGGAGAAAATTTTTGTGATCTACTCATCAGACAAAGGGCTATTATCCAGAACCTACAAAGAACTCAAACAAATTTACAAGAAAAAAACAAACAACCCTATCAAAAAATGGACAAGGGTATGAACAGACATTTCTCAAAAGAAGACATTCATACAGCCAACAGACACATGAAAAAATGCTCATCATCACTGGCCATCAGAGAAATGCAAATCAAAACCACAATGAGATACCATCTCACATCAGTTAGAATGGCAATCATTAAAAAGTCAAGAAGCAACAAGTGCTGGAGACAATGTGGAGAAATAGGAACACTTTTACACTGTTGGTGGGATTGTAAACTAGTTCAACCATTATGGAAAACAGTATGGCGATTCCTCAAGGATCTAGAACTAGAAGTACCCTATGACTCAGCCATCCCATTACTGGATATATACCCAAAGGATTATAAATCATGCTGCTATAAAAACACATGTACACGTATGTTTATTGTGGCATTATTCACAAGAGCAAAGACTTGGAATCAACCCAAATGTCCATCTGTGACAGACTGGATTAAGAAAATATGGCACATATACACCATGGAATACTATGCAGCCATAAAAAAGAATGAGTTTGTGTCCTTTGTAGGGACATGGATGCAGCTGGAAACCATCATTCTCAGCAAACTATCGCAAGAACAGAAAACCAAACACCGCCTGTTCTCACTCATAGGTGGGAACTGAACAATGAGATCACTTGGACTTGGGAAGGGGAACATCACACACCAGGGCCTATCATGGGGAGCGGGGAGGTGGGAGGGATTGCATTGGGAGTTATACCTGATGTAAATGACGAGTTGATGGGTGCTGACTAGTTGATGGGTACAGCACACCAACATGGCACAAGTATACATATGTAACAAAACTGCACATTATGCACATGTATCCTAGAACTTAAAAGTATAATAAAAATATAAATTAATTAATTAATTAAAAAATTAAATAAAATGAAACAAGAGGAGTTGACTTTTCACATGCAAAAAAAAAAAAAAAAAAAATTCTGATCAATGCCTCAGAATGTCTAGCAGTGCTGACTGGTGAAGGTCTTTCTCTCCCAAATCTAGTGAGTAAACACTTCAAAGGTGAATGCATCTGTAAATGAAAAAGAGAAAACAGAAATCCAAGGCTTCAAGGACCACAAACATGATGGGAATATCACAGCAGTAAAAGAACAAAATAAAGCCACAACGGCTGGCTCTAACGAAATGGATATCTATAAATTACCTAAAATATTATTAAAATAATTATATTGAAGTAAAGTGAGCTATAAAAACCACCAATAGATACCTAAATAAAGCAGAAAAACAGTACATGAGCAAAGTAATATGTTGAACAAAGAAACAGAGATTACTAAAATAAATTCTGGTGGTGAAGAGTAAAACGTCTGAACTTAAAATTTCAATATGAAGCTTAGACAGTAGAGTCAATCAAACAGAAGAAAAAATCAGTTAACTCAAAGAAAGATCATTTGAAATTATCTCTCAAAGGAACAACAACAAAAAGAAAGAAAATCAGAATGGGGACCTGTAAGACTTAAGAAACAACATTAAGAAAATAAACTTGCATATTATAAGGGCTCCCAAAATAGCAGAGAAAGAGAAAAAGGTACAAAGCATGTTTTTTAAAATAATAATTTTTAAATATTTTCCAAAACCTGGATAAGGCAATGTAACTATGAAAGCCCAAGAATTCCAAATCGGTTGAACATAAAGATGTTCTCACTGAGACGAGTTACAATAAAATTATCAAATATCAAACACAACAAAAGAAAATTTTGAAAGTGGCAAGTGAAAAGTTCCTCGTCACATACAAGGGAACCTATATAACACTATCAGCAGATTCCTTGGCAGAAGTCTTTTCAGGCCAACATAAATTGGGATAATATATTCAATGTGTTAAGAGGGGAAAAATAGGGTAAAAACCCTGCAAACCAAGATGGTGTGTTAACCTCATTCCTGAGTACCCAGATATTTATGAAGGTATTGTTTTATTTTTGTATGCAGATACTTGCTGGTTGGATTTCTGTGAGTGGGACTGGAACCAGTAAACTCCTTTTGTGCCATCTTGCTCATGTCTCTCCAGTAAATGAGCTCTTGGAGTGTGTCCACTGTTTGGCTATTATGAATAAGCCAAACAAGCTTTGAACATTATTGTAAAATTTTGGTGTTGAGTGATGTTTTCAGTTCTATTGTGTATATTTTTGGGAGTGGGATTGCTGGGTCATACTCTGACTCCATGTTTTACCATTTGAGAAACTTGACGTTTTCCATCTTGGCTCCACAATTTTACATCCCCACCAGCAATGCACGAAAGTTCTAATTCCTCCAGACCCTCACCAACATCCTTATTGTCTAACTTTTGATTATAGCCATCATAGTAGGTTTAAAGTAGCATCTCATTGTGATTTTAATTTGCATTTCCCTGATGACTAATGATGTTGAGCACCTTTCCATGTGAATTTTGTCATTTCCTTATCTTCTTGGAGAAGTACCGCTTCAGTTTACCTTTCCACATTTTAACTGGATTATCTGTTTTTGTATAGTTGAGTTGTTAGAGTTTGTTATACATTATAAATACTATGCCCTTGTCAGGCATATGGTTTGCAAATATTTTCTTTTATTCTGTAGGTTGTCCACACAATTCTATACCAGATGTGTTGCTTTCTTATAAAATAATATTACTTAGTAAAATTTTTTCTTTAAATTACAAGGCAATGGTTTTTCTCAGAATGATATATGATATTTGAACATTTTCCTTTAAATAAGTATAGACGCATCAGAATGACATAAAATCTGATAGTACTTGTTTTACTTTTTTTCTGCTCAGAGAAGTATATGTATACCTACCAAAGCATACTCTAGAATACTTATTCTCCCAGGACCCACAGTGGTTCATTTGTTGTGCATTAAGTAGTAAATGTATTAGAGGGAAGTGGATAGTAGGATGGTATAATTCAGTCTCCACAAACCAAAATGGAAGCTGCTAGATGACAAAGAATTTAACCGCATCCACTTTTATATCCAGCAAAATATGCAGCATGTTACAAATTAAGTATTTGCTGAATTAAATAGATCTATCCAGTTCCAGATACAGTGGATTAGCTCATTTTCTAACACTCAGCAGTTCAATAAAATATGACTGAATTTAAATACTTATAAACAAAGTGTTTGAACTCAGGAGGATGAACATAAAAGTATTACTTTCTTCACTCCTTTTTCAAATAACACCCTTGCTTTACCTTTAGCATCTTCTCTCACAATATTCTCCGTTCAAATCACAGAGAAACAATATGAAAAAGAAATACATCTTCAGAAATAAATGTGTTAGGATTACGTGTTTCGTGTGAGCCCCAATGTTTTTTACACCAACAATAATAAAGATCAATACGTATTACTAGCTCATTTTTTTCCTAAATAAAGATCCTGCACAAAGCCATGGCCCTCTAAAAATATCCAGATAAGAACTCAAGTGACTGTATTAAAATTATACCACAGTAGAAACAACATCAGCCCCCACCGGTGAGAAAGAACCAGTGCAAGAACTCTGTCAACTCAAAAACCCAGAATGTCCTCTTTCCACCAAATAATCACAGTATTTCCCCAGAAAGGGTTATTAACTGGGCTAAAATGGCTGAAATGACAGACATATAATTCAGAATATAAATAGAAATAAAGATAATAGACATCCAGGAGAAAGCTGAAACCCAATCCAAGGATTCTAAGGTTTACAGTAAAATTATATGGCAGCTGATATATGAAATAATGATTGGAAGAAAGAATAAAATTGATAAGATAGGGCTGAAAAACACACTACAAAATTTTTATAATGCAATTGCAAGTATTAACAGCAGAATAGACCAAGCTGAGCAAAGAATCTCAGAGCTCAGAGACAGGTTCTCTGCCTGGACATGGAAAGTAGAGGATCACACTGCACTGCAGTCTCTGCACAAGAATGGTGGTTTGGTTCAGGCTGCTGCTCCAGGCAAATGGGTATTCTGAATGATTGTAGATATGCTTGGAGGTCAAGTGGAGAGGGCCTCACTGCCTCACAATCTGCTGAGGATCAGTTGGGTGGCTCGGACTGTCAATCTTGGTGAGCAGTTGCTCCAAATGACTGAAGATATGTCTGAGCATGTAGCAGAGAGGGTCTCCCTGCACCAGACTCTCTGCACAGAAAGATTTGAGCTGATCAGGCTGCTGATCTGGGTGAGAAGGTACTTCAAATGCCTGAAGATCTGCCTGGGCATGAAGCAAAGTGGAACATATGTCACCATCGTCTCTGTCCAAATGCTTGGAGCTCTGCTGGGGTATGGAGCAGAGAGTTCCCTGCTGCAGCATAATTTATGCACAGGAAGGATGGGGTGGCTCAGGCTGCTTATCCAGGAAAGTGAGTGCTCTGCATCCCTGGAGTTCTGCCTGTTGTTGGAGCAGAGAAGGTCCTGCTGTGCACAATCTCAGGGAAGCAGGCTTGGGCACCCAGCAATGACACATGCAGGTCAATTCCTGGTCAGCAATCTGGACTTGACGGCAACACTCATCGCCATGGAGAAACTACAGCTCTAGCAGCTCTAGTCCTGCCACGGGCATAAAACAAGGAAGAGCACAATTTCAGTGCATACAGCTGTGAAGTTTTCCACAGTTCTGGCTATGGAGGTTCCTACCCCACTCCAGAGCAAGTATTTCAATCTTTGACCCAAATCTAAAATGCTTGCACATCCATACTGCAGGGTTGCCAAAAATGAGTTACATTGTATTCACCTGGATTAAAAATAGCATTCTGTTCTCAATCTCAGGTCTGGAAAAATCCTGCAGCTTTTCCTAGTGTTTTTCACTTTCAGTGTCTCCAAGGCTCTCCTCACATTTACTCCAGGGATTGGGAGAAGCAAGGTTCTTGATTTTGACCTCTTTTACTAAGACCCCTAGTGTAAAGCTGAGTAACAGAGGGAGGCTGTATTTGTATATTCTCACAATGCTACTAAGAAATGCAGGAAACTGGGTAATTTATAAATAAGGAAGTTTAAATGGCTCATAGTCCTGATGGCTGTACAGGAAACATGATGCTAGCATCTGCTCAGCTTCTCGGGAGGCCTGAGAAACTTACAATTCTGATAAAAGGTGAAGGGAAAGCAGAGATGTCACATATCCAGAGCAGAAGTGAAAGAGAAAAGGGAAAGATTCTATGCCTTTTTAAATGACCAGATATCATGAGAACTCACCAAATATCACGAGGACAGTACCGAGGGGACAGTATTAAATCATTCATGAGAAATCTGCTCCAGGATTCCATCAGCTTCTACCAGGCCTCACCTCCAACATTAACTATTATGTTTTAACATGAGATTTAAATGGGGACACATATGCAAATTATACCAGAAGCTCTCTGCCTCTATCATATTCTGGGGTTTCACTTACTTTTGTCAGCCAGATGCCATCATTGGGGCTTTTTGCCCATGATCTCCTCTCTGGGATCTCAGTTGTCTTTCTCTATTCCAGTGGATTCCCATTTTCCTTCTTGAATTAAAGCTCACAGAGTTGATGTTATGCACTATGCCATTTACAGGTGGCTGAGGCATGTAAGAGACTCTAATTTTCCCTTTTTGAAAATAAACAAAGATTTGTGCTTTAGACTGTTACTCCTGGTGTAAGTGTGAGCAGATTGGAAGGAGTAAAATGTATATATAAAAGAAACAATTAAAAATTGATGTAATATTCCAGGAAGATGATACAAGGAGTTTGAAATAAAGCAGTCATTTTGGGGATAGATTTAAAGGATTTTAAGACTGTAGAATAGACAGTACAAAGTGATTAATTTGATATGAAAAGTGTGAGAAAGAAATGGATATGGATTCTCAGTTTACTTGGATTATAGAATGTAAGAGGAAAGAGAATTCCAGATAAAAAGATAAGCAAAAAAACACTAAGTTTTAGTCAAATGGAGTTCCAAATACCAGAATAAATTAATAATTTACTTTGACAGCCATAAATATTTAAGCTGAAGAAAACTTGCATTCATTTGGTTGACATTTCCATTGCACCATAGAGAAAACTGAGGCCCAGAAAAAATAAAATAAAATTATACAGCTAGCTAGTGACAGAGCAATGACTAAAACCTGAAGTTATTGGCTGGCAACACACTGCCAACAGGTCTAGCTTTAGAGATATTAACTCAGTTTCTTTTTTTATTTCCATAGGTTATTGGGGAGCAGGTAGTGTTTGGTTGCATGAGTAAGTTATTTAATGATGATTTGTGAGATTTTCGTGCACCCATCACCCAAGCAGTATACACTGCACTATATTTGTAGTCTTTTATTCCTCACTCCCATCCTACCCTTTCCCCCTGAATCCCTAAAGTTCATTGTGCCATTCTTATGCCTTTGCATCCTCATAGCTTAGCTCCCACTTATGAATGAGAACATATGATGCTTGGTTTGCCATTCCTGAGTTGCTTCACTTAGAATAATAGTCTCCAGTCTCATCCAGGTTGCTGTGAATGTCATTAATTTATTCGTTTTTATGGCTGAGTAATATTCCATTGTGTGTATATATACACATATATAGTATTCCATTGTATATATGTATGTGTGTATATATATATATACACACACACAATGGAGTGTGTGTGTGTGTGTGTGTGTGTGTGTGTGTGTGTATCTCATTTTCTTTATCCACTCATTGACTGATGGCCATTTGTGTTGGTTTCATGTTTTTGCAGTTGGGAGTGGTGCTGCTATAAACATGTGTGTGCAAGTATGTCTTTCATGTAATGATTTATTTTCCTCTGGGTAGATACCCAATAGTGGAATTGCTGGATCAAATGGTTGTTTTACTTTTAGTTCTTTAAGGACTTTCCACACTGTTTTCCATAGTGGTTGTACTAGTTGACATTCCCACCAGCAGTATAGAAGTGTTCCCTGTTTACTTCATCCATACCAACATCTACTACTTTTTATTATGGCCATTCTAGCAGGAGTAAGGTGGTATTGCATTGTGATTTTAGTTTGCATTTCCCTGATCATTAGTGATGTTGAGCATTTTTTGTATGTTTTTTGACCATTTTTATATCTTCTTTTGAGAATTGTCTACTCATGTCCTTAGCCACTTTTTGATGAGATTGTTTTTTCTCTTGTTTTCTTTTAGTTCCTTTGTAGATTCAGGATATTAGTCCTTTGCCAAATGTATAGATTGTGAAGATTGTTTCCCTCTCTGTTGGCTGTGTGTTTACTCTTCTGACTGTTCCTTTCACCGTGGAAAAGCTTTTTAGTTTAATTAAGTTCCTGCAATTTATCTTTGTTTGTATTGCATTTGCTTTTGGGCTCTTGGTCATGAAATCTTTGCCTAAGCCAATGTCTAGATAAATTTTCCAATGTTATCTTCTAGAATTTTTATAGTTTCAGGTCTTAGATTTAAGTCTTTAATCTGCCTTGAATTGATTTTTGTAAAAGATGAGAGATAAGAATCCAGTTTCATTCTCCTACATGTGGCTAGCCAATTATCTCAGCACCATTTCTTAAAAAGGGTGTCCTTTCCCCACTTTTTATGTTTTTGTTTGCTTTGTCAAAGATGAGTTGGCTGGATTTGGCTTTATTCAAAATGAGCAATGAAGAGAGCCAACTCAAAACTGTTTTTGCATTTATTCGGTATACAAAAACCCTTCTAAATAGCATAATAACAATACTGAATTAACAGAAAATAAATTAACATTGTGATAGAGGATAGTATTTCCTCTTTTTATTTGTGGATTTATAAATCTGCATAAAATGATACTTCTGATGAGTTTACCTCTATTATCTTACAAATGCCTTTAAAACTTCAAGATGACCTTCAAGTACAGGAGTGTTACACTTCTTTCTGTAAACTTTTATTCAGAAATTACTAATGGTAAAGTTGTTAAGCATATGTACAGCAAGTAATGCACATAGAAGATGTGCAGCAGTCTCTTTTCAGCCTTACTGAGGTAAAATTGACAAAATTTGTATATATTTAAGGCATATAAGTGCTATTTCGTTATACAACACACTGTGGAATGATTACCACAATCAAGCTAATTTTTATATCTATCGTTTCATGTAGTCTTTTGGTGGTGAGAACACGTAATATCTTCCCTTTTGTCAACTTTCAGGTATACAATACATTATTAACTATCATTGTCACTTGGCCATTCATTAGGTCTCCAGGACTTTTTTATCTTATAACTTCAAGTTTGGACCCTGTAACTAACATCACCCCATTTCCTCATCTTAATCTGTTTGTGCTGCTAAAGCAAAATACCTGAGACAGGGTAAAATATAAACAACATTTTTTTTTTCACAGTTCTAGACACTGGGATATCCAAGATCTAGGTGCCAGCAGATTCAGAGTCTGATTAGGGCCCTGGCCTCCCCTTCAAAAATGGTATCTTATTGCTACATTCTCTAGATGGGAAGAATGATGTGCTCTCATATGGCAGAATATCAAAGGGCAAAAAGGGAACAAATGCTGTGTCCTCAAATTGCAGGAAACCAGAAGAGGATAAACCAACTCCCTCAAACTCCTTTATATGGGGACTAATCTCACCCATGACAACTCTGCTCTCATGACTTAATTACCTACTAAAGGCCACCCTTGTTATTACTACATTGGCCATTGTAACTTACCACATGATTTTCTGGGAACACATTCAAACCATAGCATCCCCCTGCTTGTCTCCTACTAGCAAACATTCTACTTTCTGGTTCTATAATTTTGGTTTTTTGGGTTCTATGTGTAAGTGAATTAATGTAATGTAGTGTTGTTAGTTTTTCCTTTTTCTTTCTTTTCTTTTTTTTTAGTGCATATGGCTGATTTCACTACACATAATATCCACGAGATTCATCCATGTTGTTACAAACAGCAGGATTTACTTCCTATTTATTTATTTATTTATTTATTTTTTGAGATGGAGTCTCAATCTGTTGCTCAAGCTGGAGTGCAGTGGCACAATCTTGGCTCACTGCAACCTCCACCTCCCGGGTTCAAGCGATTCTCCTGCCTCAGCCTCCTGAGTAGCTGGGACTATAGGCACACACCACCATGCCGTGCTAATTTTTATATTTTCAGTAGCAATGGGGTTTCACTATGTTGGCCAGGCTGGTCTCGAACTCCTGACCTCATGATCTGCCCGGCTCGGCCTCCCAAAGTGCTGGGATTACAGACATCAGCCACTGGGCCCAGCTGGATTTAATTCCTTTTAAGAATGAATAATATTCCCTTATCTGTAGGTGTGTTTGTGTGTATGCATATATGTCATATTTTCTATATCTGTTCATCCATCAATGGCCACTTAGGTTGTTTCTATATCTTCACTATTCTGAATAATGTTGCAATTCAGTGAGAGTGCAAATACATACCTGTTGAAGATAGTTGTTTTATTTCCTGTGGATATACATGCAGAAGTGGAAGTGCTGTATCATATGGTACCTCTATTTTTAGTTTTCTGAGACATCTTAATACAGTTCTCCATAATGCTTTTGCTGATTACAATATATAAAGGTTCTCTTTTCTTTATATCTTCATCAACAATTGTTAAATTTTGACTTTTTTGATACGAGCCTTCCTAATAGGTATGAGGTGATAGCTCATTGTGGTTTTGATTTTCATCTCCCTGATGATTAATGATGTTGAGTACATTTTCATATGCATGCATGTCATTTATGTCTTCTCCATAAAAAAAATTCTATTCAGGTTCTTTGCCCATTTTTAAATTAGTTTATTTGTTTTTTGGCTATCTAGTTATAAGAGTTTCTTACATATTTTGAATATTAACCTTTTATCAATCAGATGATTTGAAAATATTTTCTTCCATTCCATGGGCTGACTTTTTGTTTTGTTGACTGTTTTGCTGTGTAGAAACTTTTTAGTTTGATGCAGTCCCACTAGTTTTTGCTTTTGCTGCCTGCACTTTTAATGTAATATCCAAAAGTCATTGCCAAAAACAATGAAATGGAACTTTTTCTCTATGTTTTATTTCAGGAGTTTTATGGTTTCAGGTTCCATATTTAAAATTTTAATTCATGATGAGTCACTCGTTGTGTATGGTGTAACATAAAAATCCAATTTATTTTTGCAAGTGAATGTCCTATTTGGCCAATAATATTTATTGAAAAGGCTATGGGAAAAATCTCCAAAACACTGGTCTGAGAAAAAATTTATTAAGAAATACCCCACAAGCACAGGCAACCAAAGCAAACACGGACAAATGGGATCATATTAAGCTGAAAACTTTCTGCAAAGCAAAGGAAACAATCAACACAGTGATGAGAAAATCCATATAAGGGGAGAAAATATTTGCAAACTACCCCCCTGACAAGAGATTAATAACCAGACTGTATAAGGAGCTCAAGTCCCTCTATGGGAAGAAAATTTTATAATCAAATAAAAAATGAGCAAAATATTTGAATGGGCATTTCTCAAAAAAAAAAAAAAGACACACAAATGGCAAACAGGTATGTGAAAAGGTACTCAACATCATTGATCAGCAGAGAAATGCAAACCAAAACTAAAATGAGATTATCTTGCCCCAGTGAAGATGGTATATATCCAAAAGATAGGCAATAAAAAGCACTGGCAAGGATGTGGAGAAAAGGGAACGTGTATACACTGTGGCGGGAATGTAAATTACTTCAACCACTATGGCAAACATGTTGGAGGTTCCTCAAAAAACTGAGAATAGACTACAGTATGGTCAAGCAATCCCACTGCTGGGTATATCCAAAAGAAGTGAGATCAGGGTATTGAAAAGATATCTGCAGTTCCATGTTTGTTGCAGCGCTGTCCACACTAGCCAACGTTTGGAAGCAACCTAAGTGTCCATCAACTGATACATGGAAAAAGAAAATGTATGCAACACAATGGAGTACTATTCAACCTTAAAAAAAAAAAATGAGATCTTGTCTTTTGCAATAATATGGGTGGAACTGGAGATCATTATACTAAGTGAAATAAGCCAGGCACAGAAAGACAAACATTGCAGGTTCTCACTTATTTGTGGGATCTAAAAATCAAAACAGTTAAACTCATGAACACAGAGACTAGAAGGATGGTCACCAGAGGCTGAGAAGGGTAGTGGGGGGTGGGGGGGCATGTGGTGGGGAGGTGGGGATGGTTTACTCGTACACAAAAATAGAAGGAATAAATAAGACCTACTATTTGGTAGCACAACATGGTGACTATCGTCAACAGAAACTTAATAGTGCATCTTAAAATAACTAAAAAGGCATAATTTAATTGTTTGTAACACAAGGGATAAATGCTTGAGGAAATGCATATCTTTCTCCAAAATGTGTTTATTACACTTTGAATGCCTGTATCAAAACACATTATGTACCTCACAAATGTATATGCCTACTATGTTCTCACAAAAATTTAAAAATTCAAAAATTTTTATTAAAGTTTCCTTTTATCTGCAATAGTACCATCACTTGTTGTTTTTCTCTTTTTAAACATGGACACTGTAACTGGGATAATAATATCTCATTGTGTTTTTTATTTCCCTTTTCCTGATAAATAATGATGTTGACAACTTTTTCTTATATCCATTGACTATTAGTATGATAGCTATCTTCTTTTAAGATGTGTCTATTTAGAAAATGTAACACATGTTGATGAGGTTATTTGTTTGTTCCCTTTTTTATCCATTGAGATTTTTTAGTTTCTCATATGTTCTGGATATTGTTCTCTTGTCAGATAAACAGTTTTCAAATAGTTTCTCCCATTCTATAGATTGTCACTTCAGTCTGTTTATTGTTTTCTTTGCTGTGCAAAATCTACTCAGTTTAATAAAATCCCATTGGTTTGATATTTTTAATGTCGACATTTCTTTTAGATATTATGTGTACATATATAGGCCTGTTACATGGGTATATTCTACCCAGGTAGTGAGCATAGTACACAATAGGTAGTTTTTCAACCCATGGCCCCCTACGTTCCTCCCTACTCCATTAGTCCACAGTGTTTATTATTCCCAAGGTTATCCATGTGTGCTCAATTTTTACCTCCCATTTGTAAGTGACTACATGTGGCATTAGGTTTTCTGTTTCTGGATTGATACAGTTAGAATTATGGCCTCCAGCTCCACCCATGTTGCCGCGAAGAACATGATTTTATATTTATTGCTGTGTAGTATTACACAGTTCATATGTTTCACATTTTCTTTACGGAATTCAGCATTTATAATCACCTAGGTTGATTCCATGTCTTTGCTATTGTGAGTAGCATGCTGATGAATATATGAGTACATGTGTCTTTTTGGAATAATGATCTATTGCATTTTGGATATATCCCCAGTAATAGGATTGCTCAGTCAAAAGGCAGCTCCCTATTATGTTCTTTGAGAAATCTGCAGACTGCGTTCCACAGTGGCTGAACAAATTTACATTCCCACTAGCAGCGTATAAGCATTCTTTCTTCTCTGGAGCCTCACTAGCATCTATTATTTTCTGACATTTTACTAATAGCCATTCTGACTGGTGTGAGATGGTATCTCATTGTGATTTTGATGCATTTCTCTAGTGATTAGTGATGTTGAGCATTTTCTCATATGCTTATTGGCCATGTGTACGTCTTCTTTTGAAAAGTGTCTGTTTATGCCTTTTGCCCACTTTAATGGGGTTATTTTTTTTTTCAGGTTGATTTATGTTCTTTATGGATTCTGGCTATTAGACTATTGTCACATGCATAGTTTGTAAATATTTTCTCTCGTTCTCTAGGTTCTTGTTTACTCTGTTGATAGTTTTGCTGTGCAGAAGCCTTTCAGTTTAATTAGGTTATATTTAGCAAGTTTTTGTTTTTGTTGCAACTGCTTTTGGGGACTTACCCATAAATTCTTTGCCAAGGCCAATGACAAGAAGGATATTGCTTAGGTTTTCTTCTAGGACTTTTCTAATTTCCGATTCTACTTTTAAATCTTCTATCCATATTGAGTCAATTTTGCTATATGGTGAAATTTAGAAAACTAGTTTTAACCTTCTTCCTATGACTAGCCAGCTATCTTAGCACTGTTTATTTAATAGGAAGTCTTTTCTCTATTGCTTGTTTTGTCAGCCTTGTTAAAAGTCAGAAGGTTGTGTAACTGCCCAAGGGTTCTTCCTGCTAACTGTGTAAAGAAAGACTAGAGAATTGTAGTAGAGAAAGAGTTTCATAGACATGAATCCAGCCACACCACGTGGAAGATGGAGTTCCTATTCAAATCATCTCATTTGAGGCTCCTAGGTTAAGGGTTTTTCAAAGGCAGTTTAGGGGAATGGTTGGGGCTGACCAGGTAATAGGTGCTTACTGCTCTAATTGGTTGGGGCAAAGATGAAATCATAGGGAGTTTAAGCTCTCCTCCTAAATTACTTCTGGATGGGGCCACAGGAGTGGGACCGGCAGTCCAGGTGGAGCCATGGGTGTCAGACATGCCAAAAACTTGGAAAGATATATCCAAAGGCCAATCGACAATAGTTGTCTTATTTGCAGGAGTAATTGGGGGAATGGCATATATTATAACCTCCAGGATAATGGCTGACAATCATTTATGTCTGCACCTAGCAGGACTCAGGTTCCTCTCCTCTCCTCAGCCTGATGGTTTTCCATTAGCTTTACAAAAGTGGTTAAGTTTTGGGCAAGGATTATTATCATTTAAACTATAGCCTAAATGTCTTTCAAAGTTAACTTGGTCCAATAGCCTGATGATAATTAAAGACAAGGGAGCATGGGGGTGGGTGGCTAGTTTAGCTTAATTTTTCTCACTGATACAATTTTTGCAAAGGCAGTTTCATTTAGGGTCCTTTTTAGTTTCATACAAATTTTAGAATATTATATTTTTCTAATTCTGTGAAGAATTACATTGGTAGTTTAACAGGAATAACACTGGACCTGTAAAATGCTTTGGGCAATATGGTCATTCATAATATATTGATTCTTCCAATTCATGAGAATGGAATGCCTTTCCACTTATTTATATTATTTCTGATTTTTTTTTCCAGTAGTGTTTTGTAGTATTCTTTGTATAGATATTTCATTTCCTTTGTTAGGTATGTCCCTAGGTATTTTATTTTCTTTGTTACAGTTGTAAATGTAATTGTGTTATTAGTTTTAATCACAGCCTGTGCATTATTAGTGTATAGAAATGCTCATGATTTTGAACATTGATTTTTCTATCCCGAAATCTTACTAAATTTATTTATTAGCTCTAGTAGTAGCCTTTTGGTGGAGTCTTGAGGGTTTTCTAGATATAGTGTCATATCTCTGATGAAGAAAAATAGTTTCGCTTCTTCTTTACCTATTTAAATGCCTTCTATTTCTTTTTCTTGCCTGATTGCTCTGGCTAGGATTTCCAATATTATGTTGAATATACTCAGAGAAAGCAAACACCCTTACATTGTTCTAGTTCTCAAGGACTGGTTCCAGTTTTTGCCCATGTAGTATGATGTTGGCTGTGGTTTTGGCTCTTATCATTTTGAGGTATATTCATCCTATGCCTAGTATTGAGGGTTTATGGAAGGGATGCTGGATTTTACTTAAAGCTTGTTCACAGTCTATTGAGATGATTGTATAGTTTTTGCTTTTAATTTTGTTTATGTGGTGAATCACATTTATTGATTTGTTCATGTTGATCCAGTCTTGCATTCCAGAAGACTACTTAATCATGAAGTATTAAGTGTTTGATGTGCTGCTGGATTGATTTGTTAGTATTTTCTTGAAAGATTTTGTGCCTATGTTATATTTTTGTGTCTAAAAACATGCCAAAATGTAAAGACCATCGAGCCTAGGAAGAAACTGC
>NC_045445.1:71011837-71058027 GCF_002776525.5 Piliocolobus tephrosceles
TTAATTTTGTATCCTGAGACTTTGCTGAAGTTGCTTATCAGCTTAAGGAGATTTTTGGCTGAGATGATGGGGTTTTGTAAATATACAATCATGTCATCTGCAAACAGGGACAATTTGACTTCTTCTTTTCCTGACTGAATACACTTTATTTCTTTCTCTTGCCTGATTGCCCTAGCCAGAACTTCCAACACTATGTTGAATAGGAGTGGTGAGAGACGGCATCCCTGTCTTGTGCCAGTTTTCAAAGGGAGTTTTTCCAGTTTTTGCCCATTCAGTATGATATTAGCTTTGGGTTTGTCATAAATAGCTTTTATTATTTTGAGGTACGTTCCATCAACACCGAATTTATTGAGGGTTTTTAGCATGAAGGGCTGTTGAATTTTGTCAAAAGCCTTTTGTGCATCTATTGAGATAATCATGTGGTTCTTGTCTTTGGTTCTGTTTATATGTTGGATTACGTTTATTGATTTGCGAATGTTGAACCAGCTTTGCATCCCAGGGATGAAGCCCACTTGATCATGGTGGATAAGCTTTTTGATGTGCTGCTGAATGCAGTTTGCCAGTATTTTATTGAGGATTTTTGCATCAATGTTCATCAGGGATATTTGTCCAAAATTCTCTTTTTTTGTTGTGTCTCTGCCAGGCTATGGTCTCATAAAATGAGTTAGGGAGGATTCCCTCTTTTTCTATTGATTGGAATAATTTCAGAAGGAATGGTACCAGCTCCTCCTTGTACTTCTGGTAGAATTCAGCTGTGAATCCATCTGGTCCTGGACTTTTTTTGGTGGGTAGGCTATTAATTGTTGCCTCAATTTCGGAGCCTGCTATTGGTCTATTCAGGGATTCAACTTCTTCCTGGTTTAGCCTTGGGAGAGTGTAAGTGTCCAGGAAATTATCCATTTCTTCTAGATTTTCTAGTTGATTTGCGTAGAGGTGTTTATAGTATTCTCTGATGGTAGTTTGTATTTCTGTGGGGTCGGTGGTGATATCCTCTTTATCATTTTTTATTGCGTCTATTTGATTCCTCTCTCTTTTCTTCTTTATTAGTCTTGCTAGCGGTCTGGCAATTTTGTTGATATTTTCAAAAAACCAACTCCTGGATTCATTGATTTTTTGGAGGTTTTTTTGTGTCTCTATCTCCTTCAGTTCTGTTCTGATCTTAGTTATTTCTTGCCTTCTGCTAGCTTTTGAGTGTGTTTGCTCTTGCCTCTCTAGTTCTTTTAATTGTGATGTTAGAGTGTCAAATTTAGATCTCTCTGGCTTTCTCTTGTGGGCACTTAGTGCTATAAATTTCCCTCTACACACTGCTTTAAATGTGTCCCAGAGATTCTGGTATGTTGTATCTTTGTTCTCATTGGTTTCAAAGAACATCTTTATTTCTGCTTCCATTTTGTTATGTACCCAGTAGTCATTCAGGAGCAAGTTGTTCAGTTTCCATGTAGTTGAGTGGTTTTGATTGAGTTTCTTAGTCCTGAGTTCTAGTTTGATTGCACTCTGGTCTGAGAGACAGTTTGTTATAATTTCTGTTCTTTTACATTTGCTGAGGAGTGCTTTACTTCTAATTATGTGGTCAATTTTGGAATAAGTGCGATGTGATGCTGAGAAGAATGTTTATTCTGTTGATTTGGGGTGGAGAGTTCTATAAATATCTATTAGGTTCGCTTGGTGCAGAGATGAGTTCAATTCCTGGATATCCTTGTTAACTTTCTGTCTCGTTGATCTGTCTAATGTTGACAGTGAAGTGTTGAAGTCTCCCATTATTATTGTATGGGAGTCTAAGTCTCTTTGTAAGTCTCTAAGGACTTGCTTTATGAATCTGGGTGCTCCTGTATTGGGTACATATATATTTAGGATAGTTAGCTCTTCCTGATGAATTGATTCCTTTACCATTATGTAATGGCCTTCTTTGTCTCTTTTGATCTTTGATGGTTTAAAGTCTGTTTTATCAGAGACTAGGATTGCAAGCCCTGCTTTTTTTTGTTCTCCATTTGCTTGGTAGATCTTCCTCCATCCCTTTATTTTGAGCCTATGTATGTCTCTGCATGTGAGATGGGTCTCCTGAATACAGCAGATTGATGGGTCTTGACTCTTTATCCAGTTTGCCAGTCTGTGTCTTTTAATTGGAGCATTTAGTCCATTAACATTTAAGGTTAATATTGTTATGTGTGAACTTGATCCTGCCATTATGATATTAACTGGTTATTTTGCTCATTAGTTGGTGCAGTTTCTTCCTAGCCTCGATAGTCTTTACATTTTGGCATGTTTTTGCAATGGCTGGTACCGGTTGTTCCTTTCCATGTTTAGGGCTTCCTTCAGGGTCTCTTGTAAGGCAGGCCTGGTAGTGAGAAAATCTCTAAGCATTTGCTTATCTGTAAAGGATTTTATTTCTCCTTCACTTATGAAACTTAGTTTGGCTGGATATGAAATTCTGGGTTTAAAATTCTTTTCTTTAAGAATGTTGAATATTGGCCCCCACTCTCTTCTGGCTTGTAGAGTTTCTGCCGAGAGATCTGCTCTTAGTCTGATGGGCTTTTCTTTGTGGGTAACCCGACCTTTCTCTCTGGCTGCCCTTAAGATTGTTTCCTTCATTTCAACTTTGGTGAATCTGGCAATTATGTGTCTTGGAGTTGCTCTTCTGGAGGAGTATCTTTGTGGTGTTCTCTGTATTTCCTGAATTTGAATGTTGGCCTGCCCTGCTAGGTTGGGGAAGTTCTCCTGGATGATATCCTGAAGAGTATTTTCCAACTTCTTTCCATTCTCCCCCTCACTTTCAGGCACCCCAATCAGACGTAGATTTGGTCTTTTTACATAATCCCATACTTCTTGCAGGCTTTGTTCATTTCTTTTTCTTCTTTTTTCTTTTGGTTTCTCTTCTCTCTTCATTTCATTCATTTGATCCTCAATCGGTGATACTCTTTTTTCCAGTTGATCGAGTCAGTTACTGAAGCTTGTGTATTTGTCACATATTTCTCGTGTCATGGTTTTCATCTCTGTCATTTCGTTTATGACCTTCTCTGCATTAATTAGTCTAGCTGTCAATTCTTCCACTCTTTTTTCAAGATTTTTAGTTTCTTTGCGCTGGGTTCGTAATTCCACCTTTAGCTCTAAGAAGTTTGATGGACTGAAGCCTTCTTCTCTCATTTCGTCAAAGTCATTCTCTGACCAGCTTTGATCCGTTGCTGGCGATGAGCTGTGTTCCATTGGAGGGGGAGATGCATTCTTATTTTTTGAATTTCCAGCTTTTCTTCCCTGCTTCTTCCCCATCTTCCTGATTTTATCTGCCTCTGGTCTTTGGTGATGGTGACGTACTGATGGGGTTTTCGTATAGATGTTCTTCCTGTTTGATAGTTTTCCTTCTAATAGTCAGGACCTTCAGCTGTAGGTCTGTTGAAGATTGCTTGAGGTCCACTCCAGACCCTGTTTGCCTGTGTATCAGCAGCAGAGGTTGCAGAAGATAGAATATTGCTGAACAGCAAGTGTACCTGTCTGATTCTTACTTTGGAAGCTTCCTCTCAGTGGTGTAATCCACCCTGTGAGGTGTGGGGTGTCAGACTGCCCCTAGTGGGGGATGTCTCCCAGTTAGGCTACTCAGGGGTCAGGGACCCACTTGAGCAGGCAGTCTGTCCCTTCTCAGATCTCAACCTCCGTGTTGGGAGATCCACTGCTCTCTTCAAAGCTGTCAGACAGAGTTGTTCGCGTCTGCACAGGCCTCTGCTGCTTCCCCTGTTATTTTTTAGCTGTGCCCTGTCCCCAGAGGCGGAGTCTGCAGAGACAGGCAGGTTTGCTTGAGCTGCTGTGAGCTCCACCCAGTTCGAGCTTCCCAGCGGCTTTGTTTACCTACTTAAGCCTCAGCAATGGCGGGCGCCCCTCCCCCAGCCTTGCTGCTGCCTTGCGGTTAGATGGCCACAGACTGCTGTGTTAGCAAGGAGGGAGGCTCCGTGGGCATGGGACCCTCCCGCCCAGGTGTGTGGTATATTCTCCTGGTGTGCCCGTTTGCTTACAGTGCAGTATTGGGGTGGGAGTTACCCAATTTTCCAGGTGTTGTGCATCCATTTCCCCTGGCTAGGAAAAAAGACTCCCATCCCCCTTGCACTTCCCAGGTGAGGCGATGCCTCGCCCTGCTTCAGCTCTCGCTAGTCGGGCTGCAGCAGCTGACCAGCACCTATTGTCCGGCACTCCCTAGTGAGATGACCCCAGTACCTCAGTTGAAATTGCAGAAATCACCGGTCTTCTGTGTCGCTCGCGCTGGGAGCTGGAGACTGGAGCTCTTCCTATTCGGCCATCTTGCTCCACCCCCTGTACCTTTATGTTATTATACCATTATAATCTGATTTTGTGTAAGGCTAATGCTGCCTTCATTGAGTTTGGAAGCATTTACTTGTCTCCAATATTTGAAAGAGCTTGAGAAGTATTTGTGTTAGATTTCCTTAAAAGTTTGGTAGATTTCTGCCATGAAACCAACAGGTCCTGGGCTTTTCTTCGATGGAATATTTTTGTTCATTGATTCAATCTTCTTTCCCATTATTGTTCTATACATAGAACATACTCATAGAATATGTGTATGTTCATAGAATATGAAAATAGTTCATATTTCAGATACTTCAATTGTATGTTTCTAAACATTTATTAATTCATTCTATCTTTTCCAATTTTTTGCCATATATTTGCTTATAGTAGTCTTTTATCATTCTATGTACTTCTGTGGTATTAGTTGTATTGTCTCCATTTTTATTTATAATTTTATTAATTTGAGTTTCCTGTTATTTTACTTGGTTAATCCAAAGGTTTTTTAAACATTTTTTATTTTCTCAAATGATCAAGCCTCAGTTTTGTTAATTTTTTAAATTATCTTTCTAATCTCAATTTTATTTGTTTCTTCTCTAATATTTTTTTCTCTCTTTTGCAAAATTAGGTTTTTCTCTTTTTGATTTGATTTTATTTTTTATTTTTTTTTTTTTTTGGTTTGTATGTTACTTTTGCTTGATGTGTAAAAATCCGTTTTTTATATTGAGTTTTTAAAAATGTAGGTATTTATAATAATAACTTTTTTCTTTGTAATGCTTCTGCTTCATACCATACACAGTATTTTAAAAAACTATTATTTGGCTCAAGAAATTTTTTTCTTTTCCTTTTGATTTTGTTTTTGCCCATTAATTGTTTAGTAGAGTGTAGTTTAATTTTCACATATTTGTGAATTTTCCAGAATTTCTTCTTTTTCTAGTTTTATAGCATTGTTGTTTGAAAATATGTTTGATAAGATATTAATCTTTAATTTGTCAAGATTTGTTATGTGGCCAAATATATGACCCATACTGAACAATGTTGTGTGTGCACTGAGAAAAAAATGTGTATTCTTTTGCTATAGTATTTTATCAAGTCTTTCTTTTGCATATTGATTTTCTGTCTGAATGATTTAACTATTATCGTTAGCGACATATTAAAATCCCCTATCATACTTTTATTGATGTCTATTTCTTTCTTCATTTCTGTTAAAATTTGTTTCACAAATTTCCCTGCTTCAATATTGGGTGAATATAGATTTACAACTATTATATCTTCTTGGTGGATTAACCAGTGTATCATTATATAGTGACTTTTTTCTCTTCTGTAAAATATTTTGCCTAAATGTTTGATTTTTCTGATATAAATAGTCACCTGCTCTCTTTAGGTTATCATTTTCATGTTATGATTTTCCCATGCTTTTACTTTAACTTTATGTGTGTCCTTAAGGCTAATGTGAGTGTCTTATAGCTGCGTTTCACTGGATCCTTAAAAAACAAGCCACTCAAGCACTCTGTGTCTTCTGGTGAAAATTTAAATTAATTTATATTTAAAGCAATTATTTATAGGTAAGGGCATACTGTTTCCATTTTGTTAATTGTTTTTTGACTGTTTTGCAATTTTTTGTTTGCTTATGACTTGCTGTCTTTTTTTTTTTTTTTTTGATTTGTTGATTTTTTGTAGTGGTATTATTTGATTTGTTAACCTTTTTTTGTGTGTGTATATTTACTATAAGTTTTAAATTAGTATATACCATGAGGTTGTAATAGATCTTCCTTTCCAAGTGCATGAAAACTGCGAGGCTTACCATCACCTGCCACTCCCACTCCCTGCACAAACTCTTTTGCACAGCAGAGGCAGCAATGCTCCTCTCTGGAGCATCAACCTGTTGGCCTGAGACCTGCTTCCGTCTTCCAACACCCACAGAAGCTGCTCTGCACATGGTGATACACAGGGCAAACTTGCCCTACCGAGCCCCACTCTGATAGTTAACACAGAGAACAGAATCTCTTGGGAGCTACACAGACCTACCATTGCCTGAGAAACCACAGTATCCCCATAGACAGCATAAGGCAAGCAAAATCCTCCTGCTACTTCAGCTCATGCTCTTTTGCAAGTACCACATCCTATCTAAAAGCCAAACACCATTGTGTATATAGTATATCCTAGGAGAATAATACTGTACACAGGAAGAAAAAAAAAATGGCTGTGCGATCTCGGCTACACAACTACTTGCATGAATCTGGCTAACCAGGAGGTCCTGAGTCTGTTCATCTGACCAGATCATTATTACTAACACTGGCATTCAAGAAAGCCAACACACTAAAGCTATCAATAACCAAAAGATTTCACAGAGTCTACATCACTCCCTTGCCACCTCCATTAGAGCTTGTGCTGCTACTCACTGCTAGGAAACTTGAGGACAGCTCACATCACCAGATCATTTTCAGACATTGCCCAACGCCAGCCTGGAATGTGGCACCTTTAATGGGCAGCTAGACACAGAGGAAAAACAACACTCACAGTTGCCTGGCTCTCACAGACTCCCACTCCTAAAGAAAGAAGGAGTGCACCACATTAAGGGAACACCTTGTGGGACAAAAGTAACCAGATGGGAGGCCCTGAGGACCAGATCCTACCACCTGTGGAAAACCTCCTTCAGCAGAGGCACCATTTAAGTGCTAAGTTCACCAATGTGTTCAGTTATTTTCCAGCAGTCAAACAGCCCTGGTGCATATGAAGGGTCTGGAAAAGAGGAAGTCTTTCCCTACTTATCCATCAAAATAAGCACAGTTGTGGCTTCTCCCATGGGAGTGTAACAGGGGTGCAAATATAGACATCCTTTCTGGAACACATCAGGATGACTGCATCTTCAAAGAAGAAGCACCCTCCTGTTTCAGGTTTGCATGAGATACAGAGTTACAATTACTCTCTACTTAGGACATTCCTGAGAGGTGAATAAATTTCCTGCTGAGCTGACAAAGGTGCTGAGCTGGCTCCAAACCTTTTCCATGATAAGACCTTGGTGCAACTCCCCGAGACTTCCTCCAGTCACTCTGTCAGGTCTAAGACTTTGTTTACCCATGTGCTAAGTCACAACCAGTTTCTATATGGGGACACCTCTCCTACTGTCCTTAAGCCTAAACTATCAAACCAGTAAATACTGGGAGTAAATGAATAAATGAAAAAAGTACACACCGCAGGGGAGTGAGTTAAGCTTTAAGGTAACTCTATAATTGCAACTCCACAGGATATAGTGTTCACACACCAGGCACATTGACACTACAATCAATATGTGAGAAAACCATTATACAAAAACTATTAATAAGCAAGATACTCTTTCAGAGTCTTCACCACTGAAAGTGCCAAGAACCAAATTAGGGTGAAATTAACTAAAGGCATTAAAGTATAATTTTTAAGGGGGAAATTAAAAAAAAAAACCTAAAACCAAACACAAAAAAGAAACAAATTAAACATAAATTTAAAAATAATTAGAATAAATAGTCTATCCAAAGGAGAAGAAACCAGAAAAATAACTGACAAAACAGGGTGCTATATCACCCCCAAAAGATCACACAGGCTCTCCAGCAATGGACCCAAACCGAGATAAAAACTGTGAAATACTGATAAGAAATTCAGAAGTTTGATTATTAAGCTACTCAAGTAGATATCAGAGAAAGATAAAAAACCATCACAAAGAAATTTTAAAAAGCAATTCAGAATATGAATGAAAAAGTTTCTAGAGAGATATGATCAAGGAAAAACAGTGAGAACTTATGGATATGGAAGACATACTGAGAGAATTAGAAAATTGGAAAATTTTAACAATGGGCTAGAACAAGTAGAAGAAATAATTTTAGAGTTTGAAGACGAGTCGTTTAAATTAACCAAATCAGACAAAAATAAAGAAATATCAAAAGAAATAAAGTATCTAAGAAATATGGGATTGTGCAAAGTAGCCAAATATAAGAAAAATTGGTGTTCCTGAAGAAGAGAAAATAATAAGTCTGGAACACTTATTTAAGGGAATAATCAATATCTTTTCTATCTGGGCTCTAGATCTACATACCCAAATCCAAGAAGCTCAAAGAACTCCTGGGAAACATATTGCAAAAAAAATAAATAAATAAATTAACCAAAATATAAAATCATCAGGCTATCTAAAGTAAACATGAAGGGAAGAATTCTAAGAGCAGTGAGACAAAAGCATCAGATAATCTAAAAGAAAATCCTGTCAGACTACAGCAGCTTCTCAGAAGAAACTTTACAGGCCAGAAGGGGTTGGAGTCCTATCTTCAACCTCCTTAATAGAGAAAATATCAGTTAACAATTTTGTATCTTACAAAATTCAGTTTCATAAATGAAGGAGAAATACAGTCATTTTCAGACAAACAGATGCTGAAGGCATTTGCCACAACCAAACCAGCACTACAGAAAATGCTAAAAGGAGTTTTAAGCCCTTAGACAAAAACTTGATATGCACCAAATTAGAACTTCTTGAAAGCTTAAAACTCACAAAGCCTATAAAACAATAACACAGTTAGAAAAAAAGCTATCTAGGTTACAATTAACATGATGAAGAGAAGAGTACCTCGTGTCTCAATATTAACATTAAATATAAATGGTCTAAATGTTTCACTTAAAAGATATGAAATGGCAGAGTATATTAAAATTAAACAAACAAACAAAAAACCATCAACGAAATATCTGCTGTCTTCAATAGACTCATGTAATATAGATTCATGTAAATTCAAGTTAAAAGGGTGAAAAAAGATATTCCACCATAATGGAAACCAAAAGCAAGCAGGAGAAGCTATTCTTATACAAAATATGCTTCAAAGCAACAACAGTAAATAAAAAAGACTAAGATGCTCACTATATAATGATAAAGGAAGCAATTCAACAAGAAGACATTACAATCTTAAATTTATGTGCACCAAACACTAGAGGTCCTAGATTCAAAAAACAAATACTACTAAACTTAAGAAATGAGATAGACAGCAGAACAGTAATAGTGGGAGACTTCACCACTGACACCACTGGATAGATGGTCAAGATTGAAACTCAACAAAGAAACAATGAACATAAATGACATGTGAGAATAAACTTAACTGATATTTACAGAACATTCTAACCAAGATCTGTAAAATATATGTTCCTCTCATCAGTGTATGGAATATTCTCCATGATAGACCATACGATAGGCCACAAAACAAATCTCAATAAATTTCAAAATATTGAAATCACAAGTATCATTCCAGGACAGAGTGAAAACAAACTAGAAATCAACTTCCAAACAAACACTCAAAATGATTTTTTTTAAAAAAGAAATTAAATAATCTGCTAAATTATATCTTGGTAAACAATGAAATTAAGATGAAAATTTTAAAATTATTTGAATTGGATGATAATAACGAGACAAGTTATCAAAACTGCTGTAACACAGCAAAAACAGTCCTAAGAGGAAAACTTATAGCACTAACCACCTACATCAAGAAAACTGAAAGAGCACAAATTGACAACCTGATGTCACATTTCAACAAACTGAAAAGTCTCCGGGGCGGAGCAAGATGGCCGAATAGGAACAGCTTCAGTCTCTAGCTTCCAGCGCGAACGACACAGAAGAGAGGTGATTTCTGCATTTTCAACTGAGGTGCTGGGTTTATCTCACTAGGGAGTGCCAGATAATTGGTGATGGTCAGCTGTTGCAGCCCCATCAGTGAGAGCTGAAGCAGGGTGAGGAATCACCTCACCTGGGAAGCACAAGGGGGAAGGGAATCCCTTTCCCGAGCCAGGGGAACTGAGACACACAACACCTGGAAAATCGGGTAACTCCCACCCCAATACTGCGCTTTAAGCAAACGGGCACACCAGGAGATTATATCCCACACCTGGCTGGGAGGGTCCCACGCCCACAGAGCCTTCCTCATTGCGAACACAGCAGTCTGCAATCTAACTGCAAGGCAGCAGTGAGGAGGGGGGAGGGGCGCACGCCATTGCTGAGGCTTAAGTAGGTAAACAAAGCTTTGGGAAGATCGAACTGGGTGGAGCTCACAGCAGCTCAAGGAGGCCTGCCAGTCTCTGTAGACTCCACCTCTGGTGACACGGCACAGCTAAACAACAACAACAAAAACAACAACAATAATAAAGCAGCAGAAACCTCTGAAGACGCAAACGACTCTGTCTGACAGCTTTGAAGAGAGCAATGGATCTCGCAACATGGAGGTTGAGAATATGAGAATGGACAGACTGCCTGCGCAAGTGGGTCCCTGACCCCTGAGTACCCTAACTGGGAGACAACCTCCACTAGGGGCAGACCGACACCCCACAAGTCACACGGTGGAGTACACCCCTGAGAGGAAGATTCCAAAGCAAGAATCAGACAGGTACACTTGCTGTTCAGCAGTATTCTATCTTCTGCAACCTTTGCTGCTGACACCCAGGCAAACAGGGTCCGGAGTGGACCTCAAGCAATCTCCAACAGACCTACAGCTGAGGGTCCTGACTGTTAGAAGGAAAACTAACAAACAGGAAGGCACTCACACCAAAACCCGATCAGTACGTCAACATCATCAAAGACCAGAGGCAGATAAAACCACAAAGATGGGGAAAAAGCAGGGCAGAAAAGCTGGAAATTCAAAAAATAAGAGCACATCTCCCCCTCCAATGGAACGCAGCTCATCGCCAGCAACGGACCAAAGCTGGACGGAGAATGACTTTGATGAGATGAGAGAAGAAGGCTTCAGACCATCAAACTTCTCAGAGCTACAGGAAGAATTACATACCCAGCGCAAAGAAACTAAAAATCTTGAAAAAAGAGTGGAAGAATTGATAACCAGAATAATTAATGCAGAGAAAGCCATAAATGAACAGACAGAGATGAAAACCATGACATGAGAAATACGTAACAAATGCACAAGCTTCAGTAACTGACTCGATCAACTGGAAGAAAGAGTATCAGCAATTGAGGATCAAATGAATGAAATGAAGCAAGAAGAGAAGTCTAAAGAAAAAAGAAGAAAAAGAAAGGAACAAAGCCTGCAAGAAGTATAGGATTATGTAAAAAGACAAAATCTACGTCTGATTGGGGTGCCTGAAGGTGAGGGAGAAAATGGAACCAAGTTGGAAAACACTCTTCAGGATATCATCCAGGAGAACTTCTCCAACCTAGTAGGGCAGGCCAACATTCAAATTCAGGAAATACAGAGAACGCCACAAAGATACTTCTCGAGAAGAGCAACTCCAAGACACATAATTGCCAGATTTACCAAAGTTGAAATGAAGGAAAAATTCCTAAAGGGAGCTAGAGAGAAAGGTCGGGTTACCCACAAAGGGAAGCCCATCAGACTAAGAACAGATCTCTCGGCAGAAACTCTACAAGCCAGAAGAGAGAGGGGGCCAATTGTCAATATTCTTAAAGAAAAGAATTTTAAACCCAGAATTTCATATCCAGCCAAACTAAGTTTCATAAGTGAAGGAGAAATAAAATCCTTTACAGATAAGCAAATGCTTAGAGATTTTGTTACCACTGCACCTGCCTTACAAGAGACCCTGAAGGAAGCCCTAAACATGGAAAGGAACAACCGGTACCAGCCATTGCAAAAACATGCCAAAATATAAAGACCATCAAGGCTAGGAAGAAACTGCATCAACTAACGATCAAAATAACCAGTTAATATCATAATGGCAGGATCAAGTTCACACATAACAATATTAACCTTAAATGTTAATGGACTAAATGCTCCAATTAAAAGACACAGACTGGCAAACTGGATAAAGAGTCAAGACCCATCAGTCTGCTGTATTCAGGAGACCCATCTCACATGCAGAGACATACATAAGCTCAAAATAAAGGGACGGGGGCAGATCTACCAAGCAAATGGAGAACAAAAAAAAAAGCAGGGGTTGCAATCCTAGTCTCTGATAAAACAGACTTTAAGCCATCAAAGATCAAAAGACGAAAAAAAGGGCATTACATAATGGTAAAGGGATCAATTCAACAGGAAGAGCTAACTATCCTAAATATATATGCACCCAATACAGGAGCACCCAGATTCATAAAGCAAGTCCTTAGAGACTTACAAACAGACTTAGACTCCCATACAATAATAATGGGAGACTTCAACACCCCACTGTCAACATTAGACAGATCAACGAGACAGAAAGTTTACAAGGATATCCAGGAATTGAACTCATCTCTGCACCAAGCAGACCTAATAGACATCTACAGAACTCTCCAACACAAATCAACAGAATAAACATTCTTCTCAGCTTCACATCGCATTTATTCTGAAATTGACCATATAATTGGAAGCAAAGCACTCCTCAGCAAATGTAAAAGAACAGAAATTATAACAAACTGTCTCTCAGACCAGAGTGCAATCAAACTAGAACTCAGGACTAAGAAACTCAATCAAAACCACTCAACTACATGGAAACTGAATAACCTGCTCCTGAATGACTACTGGGTACATAATGAAATGAAGGCAGAAATGAAGATGTTCTTTGAAACCAATGAGAACAAAGATACAATATACCATAATCTCTGGGACACATTTAAGGCAGTGTGTAGAGGGAAATTTATAGCACTAAGTGCCCACAAGAGAAAGCTGGAAAGATCTAAAATTGACACTCTATCATCACAGTTAAAAGAACTAGAGAAGCAAGAGCAAACACATTCAAAAGCTAGCAGAAGGCAAGAAATAACAAAGATCAGAGCAGAACTGAAGGAGCTAGAGACATAAAAACCCTCCAAAAAATCACTGAATCCAGGAGTTGGTTTTTTGAAAAGATGAACAAAATTGATAGACCACTAGCAAGACTAACAAAGAAGAATAGAGAGAAGAATCAAATAGACGCAATAAAAAATGATAAAGGGGATATCACCACCGACCCCACAGAAATACAAACTACCATCAAAGAATACTATAAACACCTCTACGCAAATCAACCAGAAAATCTAGAAGAAATGGATAATTTCCTGGACACTTACACTTTCCCAAGACTAAACCAGGAAGAAGCTGAATCATTGAATAGACCAATAGCAGACTCTGAATTTGAGGCAATAATTAATAGCCTACCAACCAAAAGAAGTCCAGGACCAGATGGATTCACAGCTGAATTCTACCAGAAGTACAAGGAGGAGCTGTTACCATTCCTTCTGAAACTATTCCAATCAATAGAAAAAGAAGGAATCCTCCCTAACGCATTTTATGAGGCCAACATCATCCTGATGCGAAAGCCTGGGAGAGACACAATAAGAAAAGAGAGTTTTAGACCAATCTCCCTGATGAACATCGATGCAAAAATCCTCAATAAAATACTGGCAAACCAGATCCAGCAGCACATCAAAAATCTTATCCACCATGATCAAGTGGGCTACATCCCTGGGATGCAAGGCTGGTTCAACATATGCAAATCAATAAACATAATCCATCACATAAACAGAACCAAAGACAGAAACCACATGATTATCTCAATAGATGCAGAAAAGGTCTTTGACAAAATTCAACAGCCCTTCATGCTAAAAACGCTCAATAAATTCGGTATTGATGGAACATACCTCAAAATAATAAGAGCTATTTATGACAAACCCACAGCCAATATCATACTGAATGGACAAAAACTGGAAAAATTCCCTTTGAAAACTGGCACAAGACAGGGATGCCCTCTCTCACCACTCCTATTCAACCTAGTGTTGGAAGTTCTGGCTGGGGCAATCAGGCAAGAGAAAGAAATCAAGGGTATTCAGTTAGGAAAAGAGAAGTCAAATTGTCCCTGTTTGCAGATGACATGACTGTATATTTAGAAAACCCCATCGTCGCAGCCCAAAATCTTCTTAAGCTGATAAGCAACTTCAGCAAAGTCTCAGGATACAAAATTAATGTGCAAAAATCAC
This sequence comes from Piliocolobus tephrosceles, assembly GCF_002776525.5. Classification (NCBI taxonomy): domain Eukaryota; kingdom Metazoa; phylum Chordata; class Mammalia; order Primates; family Cercopithecidae; genus Piliocolobus; species Piliocolobus tephrosceles. Next base: position 71,026,017 of record NC_045445.1, read on the forward strand.
AAGCATTCTTATACACCAGTAACAGACAAGCAGAGAGCCAAATCAGGAATGAACTTCCATTCACAATTGCTTCAAAGAGAATAAAATACCTAGGAATCCAACTTACAAGGGATGTAAAGGACCTCTTCAAGGAGAACTACAAACCACTGCTCAGTGAAATCAAAGAGGACACAAACAAATGGAAGAACATACCATGCTCATGGATAGGAAGAATCAATATCGCGAAAATGGCCATACTGCCCAAGGTTATTTATAGATTCAATGCCATCCCCATCAAGCTACCAATGAGTTTCTTCACAGAAATGGAAAAAACTACTTTAAAGTTCATATGGAACCAAAAAAGAGCCCGCATTGCCAAGACAATCCTAAGTCAAAAGAACAAAGCTGGAGGCATCATGCTACCTGACTTCAAACTATACTACAAGGCTGCAGTTACCAAAACAGCATGTTACTGGTACCAAAACAGAAATATAGACCAGTGGAACAGAACAGAGTCCTCAGAAATAATACCACACATCTACAGCCATCTGATCTTTGATAAATATGAGAAAAACAAGAAATGGGGAAACGATTCCCTATTTAATAAATGGTGCTGGGAAAATTGGCTAGCCATAAGTAGAAAGCTGAAACTGGATCCTTTCCTTACTCCTTATATGAAAATTAATTCAAGATGGATTAGAGACTTAAATGTTAGACCTAATACCATAAAAACCCTAGAAGTAAACGTAGGTAATACCATTCAGGACATAAGCATGGTCAAGGACTTCATGTCTAAAACACCAAAAGCAATAGCAACAAAAGCCAAAATTGACAAATTGGATCTAATTAAACTAAAGAGCTTCTGCACAGCAAAAGAAACTACCATCAGAGTGAACAGGCAACCTACAGAATGGGAGAAAATTTTTGCAATCTACTCATCAGACAAAGGGCTAATATCCAGGACCTACAAAGAACTCAAACAAATTTACAAGAAAAAAACAAACAACCCCATCCAAAAGTGGGGAAAGGATATGAACAGACATTTCTCAAAAGAAGACATTCATACAGCCAACAGACACATGAAAAGATGCTCATCATCACTCGCCACCAGAGAAATGCAAATCAAAACCACAATGAGATACCATCTCACACCAGTTAGAATGGCAATCACTAAAAAGTCAAGAAGCAACAGGTGCTGGAGACAATGTGGAGAAATAGGAACACTTTTACACTGTTGGTGGGATTGTAAACTAGTTCAACCATTATGGAAAACAGTATGGCGATTCCTCAAGGATCTAGAACTAGAAGTACCATATGACCCAGCCATCCCATTACTGGGTATATACCCAAAGGATTATAAATCATGCTGCTATAAAGATACATGCACATGTATGTTTATTGTGGCACTATTCACAATAGCAAAGACTTGGAGTCAACCCAAATATCCATCAGTGACAGACTGGATTAAGAAAATGTGGCACATATACACTATGGAATACTATGCAGCCATAAAAAAGAATGAGTTTGTGTCCTTTGTAGGGACATGGATGCAGCTGGAAACCATCATTCTCAGCAAACTATCACAAGAACAGAAACCCAAACACCGCATGTTCTCACTCATAGGTGGGAACTGAAGAATGAGATCATTTGGACTCGGGAAGGGGAACATCACACACCGGGACCTATCATGGGGAGTGGGGAGGGGGGAGGGATTGCATTGGGAGTTATACCTGATGTAAATGATGAGTTGATGGGTGCTGATGAGTTGATGGGTGCAGCACACCAACATGGCACAAGTATACATATGTAACAAACCTGCACATTATGCACATGTACCCTAGAACTTAAAGTATAATAAAAAAAAATAAAAATTAAAAAAAACTGATAAAACAAGAACAAACTAAACTTGAAGCTAGAAAAAGAAAATAAATTATAAAATCAGAGCAGAAAAACATGAAATTCAAATAAAAATATTTTAAAAACTTAATTTTAAAAATATTGTTTAAGAGTAATAGCAAAAACTTTTAAGAGTAAGCAAAAGCTATTAAGAGTGTTGGCGAAAACTACAATGACATTTGCCATTACTTTTGCACCAGCCTAGTAGAAAAAATGAATAAAAGTGATAGTCCATTAGCTAGTTTAATCAAAAAAAGAAGAGTGAAGACCCAGAGAAGCTCAATTAGAAATAAAAATGGAGACATTACAACTTACACCAGAGAAATACAAAATATCATTCGAGAAGACTATGAACATCTTTATGTGCACAAACTAGAAAACCTAGAGAAAATGTACAAATTCCTGGTAACATTCAATCCTCCTAGATTAAAGTAGGAAGATACAGAAATATTGAACAGATTAATAACAAGCAGTGAAATTAAATCAGTAAATTAAAAATGGCCAAGAAAAAAATTCCAGAACTAGATGGATGAACAGCTGAATTCTACCAGATATTCAGAAATAAATTGGCACTAATCCTTCTAAAACTATTCAAAAAAATTTAGAAAGAAGGAATTCTTTTTAAATCATTCCATGACACTAGTATCACACTGATACCAAAATCAGGAAAGGACAAAACACCACCACAAAACTACAAATTGATCTATCTGATGAACATTTATGCAAAATCCTCAAAAAAATATATTGGCTAACTGAATGCAACAGCACTTTACCAGAATTTGAATTTTACTACGAGGCCATAATTACCAATATAGCATGGTACTGGTATCAAAGTAGGCACACAGACCAATAAAATAGAATAGATAACCTAGAAATAAAGTCAAATACGTACAGCCAACCGATTTTCAACAAAGGATACAAAAACATAAATTGGAGAATGGGCACTCTATTTAATAAATGGTCTTGGGAAAAGTGATAAGCCACATCTAGAAGAATGAAACTGGATCCCTATCTCTCACCATATGCAAAAATCAACTCAAGATGAATCCAAGACTTAAATATAATCTGAAATCATACAAATTCTAGAAGATAATATTGACAAAAAATTTTCTAGACATTGGCTTAGGCACGTAATTCATGACTAAAACCTCAAAAACAAATTCATCAAAAACAAAAATAAACAAATGTGACCTAATTAAACTTAAAAGCTTCTGCATAATAATAGATATAATTAACAGAGTAACCAGACAACCTGCAGAATGGAAGAAAATATTTACAAACTATGCATCCAATAAAAGATTAGTATCCAAAATCTATAAGCAACCAAAATAAATTATGAAGATAAAAACAAATAATCCCATTAAGAAGTGGGCAAAGGACATGAATAGACATTGCTCAAAAGAACATATACAGATGGGCAACAAACCTATGAATTATTGCCAACATCACTAATCACAAGGGATGTACAAATTAAAACCAAAATGTGACACCACCTTACTCCTGCAAAAGCCATTATTAAAAAGTAAAATAAAATAAGAGATGTTGTAGCTGTGGATAACAGAGAATGCTAATACACTGCTGGTGGAAATGTAAATTAGTACATCTTCTATAGAAAACAGTATGGAAATTCCTTAAAGAGCTAAAAGTAAGTGTACCATTTGATCCCTAAATCTCACTACTGAGTATCTACCCAAAGGAAAGAAGTCATTACATGAAGAAGACTATTGCACAGGTATGTTGATAGCAGCACAATTCACAGTTGCAGAGATGTGGAATCAACCTATATACCCATTAATTAATGAGTGGATAAAAAATGTGGTATATATACACTGCGAAATACTAATCAGCCATTAAAAGGAACAAAATGACGTCTTTTGCAGTAACTTGGATAGGACTGGAGGCCATTATTCTAAGTGAAGTAACACAGGAGTGGGAAACTGAAATTCGTCTGTTCTCTTGTAAGTGAGAGATAAGCTATGAGTACACAAAAGCATACAGAGTGATATAGCGGGCTTTAGAGACCACTATATAATACGTTGATGTAACCAAAAATGACTTGTACCCCAAAAGCTATTGAAATAAAAAAATAAATAAACAGGTTTAAAAAAATAAAAAAAGAAGTAAAACAACTTGTAACAGTGGATTTAAGCTCATAACAATTTAACTTCAATTACATATGAAATTCTGCATTTGTATTTCTCTCCCAAGCATTATATGCTATCGTTTTCACACCGTACATAATTTTATATTGTGTTTCCATTAACACAATATTATAGTTACAGTGATTTTTAATACTGTTGCCTTTTACTTTTTTGTTTGTTTGTTTGTTTTGAGATGGAGTCTCACTCTGTTGCCCAGACTAGAGTGCAGTGGTGAGAGCTCGGCTTACTGCAATCTCCCCCTCCCGGGTTCAAGCAATTCTCCTGCCTCAGCCTCCTGAGTAGCTGGGACTAAGGCACCCACCACCAAGCCCAACTAATTTTTGTATTTTTAGTAGAGACGGGGTTTCACCATATTGGTCCGGCTGGTCTCGAACACCTGACCTCGTGATCCACCTGTCTCGGCCTCCCAAAGTGCTGGGGTTACAGGCGTGAGCCACCGTGCTCGGCCTTTCCTTTTACTTTCATATTAGTGTTAAAAGTTAATTACACACCACTATTAGAGTATTAGGGTATTCTGAATTGTACCATACATTTACTTTTAGGGGTAGGTTTTATAATTTTATATGTTTTCATTTTGTTACTTAATGTGCTTCTGTTTCCATTTCAATGACTATAGCATTTATTGTAAGGAAGGTGTATATAGTGGTAACAAACAGTCATGTTTTCTTTGTCTCCTTAGTTTCTGAAGTACTGATATGTCAGTTACGGTATTCTCGGTTGGATTTTTCCTTTATTTAGCATTTTAAGTATATTTTTCCACTTCCTCCCAGCCTGCAAAGTTTCTGCTGAGAAGTCTGCTGATAGCCTTATGGGAGTTCACTTATAAATGATAAATCACTTTTCCTTTGACGCTTTGAAGAGTACCTCTTTGTCTTCAACTTTTGATAATTTTATTTTAAAATGCTTCAAGTTATTCATGTTTAAATTGTTTTTACTTGAGATCTGCTGAGCTCCATTAATATAAATGTCTATATCACTTTAAAGATGTTCATATTTTCAGTCATTATTTCTTCAAATAATTTGTCTGCTCCTTTTTCTTCTTTTTGGACTCATCATATTTGCTTGATGGTTTCCCAGGGGCCCCTTATCTTTATTTCAGTTGTTTTTATCTTTATTGTTTTTCGTTCCTGTCACTGACTAATTTCAAATAACCAGTCATAAATTTGCTAATTATTCTTCATGATTGAGTCTTCTGTTGAAGTTCATCTATTTGTAAATATTAGTGTTCATAAATGCTTGGAATATACTTGTTGAATTTTAAAAATGCAACATAAAGATGGAATTACAAGACAGTGTTACTGATGTTTCCCATCACATCCCACCTGTACACAACACTTATGTAAATGCTTTTTATTAGTGTACTTACATTATGTTTAAAACAACTTCTTGCTTAACTATGACTTAAAAATTATTAAAGGCAAAATGTAATTTTTAAAGTGTAGATTTTATGGTGATTCAAAAACAGGAAATTTATTGTGTTTCCTTAAGTCATTTTGACATCAGCATAGTAATAAATTCATTTAAGGCATGTTAGTATCATTAATTGCAGTGATAATTGTCACTGAGAAAACATTGCCTAATTCTTATGGCAAAATGTTGTCAGTTCATGTCTCAGAAAATCATACTGCAATAATATCATTTCCTTCTGAGCGTTAATGTAAGTAAGTTTTCCAGCATCAAACAGTGACTAATTATGTATATACAAATAATTCAAGTACAAGATATATAAGCAGAGCTGATTTTCATAAAATTGGCAAATGATTAGAGGAAAGTTTGGTCTTCAGATCTTGATCTAGGGTCAGAAAGATTTAAAATTTAGATTATTATTGGATTTTTAAAACTTTACACAGTATGTATTGTAGATTACTTAACTTCACTGAGATCTGTTGCAGAATTCTATAATCAAAATGCATAAATATTACTTTATTCAAGTTCATTAATATTTTTAATAAAAATTAATAGCAGCGTATGTTAGATTTTGCTACCAAATCAATTTTTTATTCACACTTATTAAAACAAAGAAAATCCAATTTTTTTTTCAGAGTATTTTTGACTACAGAATTGAGAACAAAGGGCTGAGTACCCATATATACTTTAATAATGAAGATGTCCTTGCAACCTCCACCAACTACAAATACAGGTTCTTTATCCTAGAGGGAAGAAAAGCAATGGGGGAGAGGGTATGGAAAAAAAGATTCCAGGAACCCACATTATATATAATACATTTTTATATAATTTTGGTTTTAAACCATCTGATAATGGGAAATATACTTATCATGATTATTGCTATGCTTTTTGTTGCCTTTTTGTTCCATACATTTGCATGTCTAAATAGTTTCTTCTACAGTTTTTGCATAAAGTCATTTTATAATAAGGATTGTGATAAACAGAAATATCTGGGCTATGTTGAAATCTGCAATGAGATGCATTCTCAATCATTTGGCTCTGCATATATCTTCAATATTTTGTATGATTTATACATAAAAGTGACAAAGTCATTATTATAAGTGTGTGTGTGTGTGTGTGTGTGTGTGTATGTGTGTATACATATATATTCTTTTAGTTATGTCTCTCTATGGAACCCTAATACAAAGTGTGATCTTGATGAGTTACTGGAAGTTAAATAGAGACTAGTTTGAGAGTTATAAATAAATAAATAAATAAATAAATAAATAAATAAATAAATAAATAAAACTAGTGGTGGCTGTCTTGGGAGAGCAAAATTTTGACAGGGTTTTTTCTATAGAAACCTGTCTTAATTTTGTGCTTTTATAACATAATTCTGTAGACTGAGTGATTTACAATAAAGAGAAGTTTATTGGCTCAAAGTTATAGAGGCTGGAAAGTGTAAAATCAAGGTGCCAGCATCTGCTAATGCCCTTCATATTGTCATAACAAGGCAAAAGCCATCACATGTCAGAAAGCAAAGAGAGGATGAGAGAGAGAAAACAAGAGGGGTGAAACTTACTTCCTCAATAAAGGCATTAATCCACTTATAAGTGTGATGCCCTCAAGACCTGAATACCTCTTAAAGGTCCCACATCTTCATAGTGTTGAAATAGCAATTACATTTCAACATGATGTTTTGAGGGGACAAACATTTATATAATACCATAGCATTCCATCCCCTGATCTGCCAAAACATGTGTTCTCCTCAAGTACAAAATATTACATCCTGTCTCAATAGCTCCAAAAGTTTCATCCTACCATCAACTCCAAAGTCTAAAGTCTCATGTAAATCAGATATAGATGAAAATCAAGGCATAAATCATCCTAAGGCAAGTTGCTCTCTAGCTGTGAACCTAAAAAATGAAAATGAAATGCTTTTATTTTATATGATTCCAAAATATAATGGTGGGACAAGCATAGGATAGACATTTCTATTCAAAAAACAAACAAACAAACAAAAAAAAGAGGCAAGCAGAAATGAGTAATGGCTCCCAAGGAAGTCCAAAACCCAAACTGAAAAACAACACTAAACCCTAAGGCTTGCAAATAATCTTATTTAAGTTCAAGTTCCACCTTATAAACACATACTGAGCCTCACTTTAAAGTGTTGAAAAATAACTTGGATTAGTTGTTAACCGATATTAAAAATTCTAGTGTAACCACTAAGAAAAGTAATTTTAAAGGATGTATGATTTATTTGATAAGAGAGGAGAGAAAATAAAAGCACATAATATTTTCAATTTTACCCAGAAAAGAGTGAAATTAGTAGGAGACAAACACACAAAAGAAGAAACAAAAACCAAAGGCACAAAATTGAAAACAGTAAGAAATATGATAGACTTTAATACACTGATAATCAAGAATCACTTTAAGTGCAAATGGTCTAAATACAACCATTAAGAGACAGATTGTCAGAGTAGATAAAAAGAAGATACAATTCTGTGTTTTGTACAACACCTCAAAATATAAAATCTCAAAATATAAATGCACAGGTAGTTTAAATGTGAAGATATGAAGAGACACATACTATGCTAACCCTAATAAGAAAGGAGCGAAAGTGGCTATATTGGTTAAAATGGAGCATTGTTCAGAGCAAGGAAATTTATCAGAGATAAATTAGGGTATAAAATAATGATTTGAAAGGTCAGTTCTACAAGAAGATATAACACTTCTAAACATGAATGCATCTAATAGGGGAGCATCAGTATACATGAAGCAAAATGTGGTAGAACTCAAAGGAGAAATAGACATATTCATTAATCTAGTTAGAGGCTTCAGTACCCCTTTTTAAGTAATTAACAGATCCAACAGGCAGAAAATCAGTAAGAAACAATTGAATTCAAGCGCAGCATCTATTCAATTGGACATAATTTACATTTGTAGAATACTTCAGTGAAAAAAAACAGAATACTTACTTTTGCTAGCACAATAGGAATGTTTAGCAAGACAAATCATATTTTAGGACACAAAATACACCTTAAGAAATATAAAACAATAGATCACACAAACTAGGTTCTCACACCATGATAGAATTAAACTACAAACCAATAAGATAAAAATTGCTGGAAAATTCCTAAGTACTTGGAGAATTAACACACTTTTAAATAACACAAGGGTCAAATAAGACATCTAAAAGGATATTGTAAAACATATTCAATAAAACAAAAATAAATGAAACTTTTTAAAATTTGCAGGATGAGTAAAAGAAGGGCTTAAACAAGGCTTACACCATGGAATGCATGTAATAGAAAGTAAGAAAGATCTGAACTCAATAATCTAAGCTTCCATTTTAGAAAACTAGAAAAAAGAGAACACATTAAATTTGTTAAAAATTGGAGCAGAATTACTAACATTGAAAATAGGAAATCAAGAGAATTAAAATTAATAAAGACAAAAGATGGTTCTTTCACAACATCTATAAAATTTGTAAACGTCTAACCAGACTAATTAATAAAGAGGAGACACAAATTACTAATATTAAGAATAAAATGTTGTCACTACTAATCATAAAAAAATAAAGAAATATTGTGATCAACTCTATGCCTGCAAATTCAATAATCTAGGTAGAATGAATCAATTATTTGAAAGAAGCAATCTACTAAGATTCAAACAAAAATAAAAAGAAAATTTGAACAGACCTATATCTATTAAATAATTTAAATCCATAATTAATAATCTTCTAAAACAGAAAGCACTAGATCCACATGGCTTCACTGGTAAATTCTAAAAACCATTTAAGGAAGAATATATACTAATTTTCTACAATATCTTCCAGAAAATAAAAAGAGCAAAGAGAATACTTCGTAACTCATTCAATGAAGCTAGCATTACTTGGATACTTAGACCAGACAATGACATTACAAGAAAAATAAACTACAGATCAATATCTCCTATGAATATGAATGCAAACATTCTCAAATAAATACTAGTAAATGAATTTCAACCACATATAAAAAGAATTATACACAATAACCAAGTGAGATTTATTCCAGGTATGCAAATATTGTTCAACATTCAAAATTAATTAATATAATCTATCACATCAATAAACTAAAGAAGAAAAATCACAATATCATACCAATAGATACAGAGAAAGCATTTGACAAAATACATCACTCCTTCATGATAAAATTGAAGCAAACTAGAAAGAAAGGGGAACAACTTCAACATGAAAGAATATCTGGAAAACCTAGATAGTACATCAGATTTAATGTTGAGACTGTCATCTTACTGAATTAGCTAGGAGTTCTAGTACAATTATGAGTATGAGTGGTGAGAGGGGATATCCTTGGCTTGTCCTGATCTTAGTGGGAAAGCATTTAATTTCAAAATTAAGAGAGACAGATGATGTTGTGTTCAGCAATGACTTTTTAGATAGAGCTCTAAAAGTACAATACGTGAAAGAGAATATTAGTAAGTTGGACTTCATTAAGATTAAAACTTCTGCTATTCAAAATGCACTGTTAAGAGACTGCAACAATAAGATACACACTGGGGAAAATATTTGTAAAAATCATATATGATAATGGATGGGTATTCAAAATATAAAAAGACATTTTAAACCTCAACATTAAGAAAAAAGAAAATCAACCCAATTTAAAAACAGACATCTCACCAAGGAAAATACAGAGATAACTAAGCATAAAAATGTTCCATATAATATGTCGTTAGAGGACTGCAATTTGAAACAGTGAGATACCACTACACACCTAGTAGCTAAAAGCTAAAACACTGACAACACCAAATGGTGCAACATTTGGAAGATGTGGAGGAACAGAAATACTTGTTCAAAGTCAGCAGAAATATAAAATAGTGCAGCAACATTGAAAGACAGTTTGGCATCCTTTTACAAAACTAAATATACTCTTATAATATGGTCTAACAGTCATGTTTTTTGGTGTTTACCCGAATGACTGAAAAGCCATACCCATAGATAAACTTGCACATGAATTCTTACAGTGGCCAGAACTTGGAAGCAAGCAAGATGTCATTCCATAGGGGTATGGATAAACAAATTGTGGTACATTCATACAATGGAATGTCATTTTTGTATAAAAATAAATGAATTACCAAGCCACAAAATGTATAGCAGTAACTTAAATACACACAGTTAGATGAAAAACGCCAACCTGCAAAGGGCACATGCTATATGATATCATCTGTATGATGTTCTGGAAAAGGCAAATCGAAAAGAAAGTAAAATGACCAGTGATTACCAGGAGTTAAAGAGTGAATAGGTGGAACATGAGGAATTTTTAGAGCAGTGACACTATTCTGTATAACACTGTAATGGTGAATAATGTCATTATATATTTGCCAAAACCCACAGAATGCACAGCACCAAGAGTGAACCCTACTGTAAAGTATGGACTTTAGTAATAATTATAGTATATCAATATTGGTTCATTAATTGTAACAAATGTACTACCCTAAGGAAAGATATTGTGAGTAGAAGAAATTATTAGTGTTTATAGTGATGGTGAGGGGGTACAAAACAGTTCGAATTTTCAGCTCAATTTTTCTGTAAACCTAAAACTGCTCTAAAGATGCTATTAATTTAAAAAGCATGTATTTTTAAAAAGGATTTAAAAATCAATTACCTAAGCTTCCATCTCAGGAAACTATAACAAGAACAAATTAATCCCAAAGTGAGCTGCAAAAAAAAAAAAAAAAAAAAAAAAAGAAAGAAAGAGAGAAAGAAAGAAAGAAAGAAAGAAAGAAAGAAAGAAAGAAAGAAAGAAAGAAAAAAAGTCACTACAAATTAAAGCAGAAATCCATAAAATAAATCTAGGAAACAATAGAAAAGCCAGTAAAAGCAAAAGCTTGGTCTTTGAAGAAGAATAACAAAACTGGCAAATTTGTAACCAGTTAACCAAGAAAAAGAGAGAGAAGACATAAATTATCAAAATCAGTAATAAAAGAAAGATCATCACTATTAATTACATTGACATTAAATGGATACTAAAGAAGTACTCTGAACAACTCTATATTCACAATTCGATGATGGTACAATGGACATTTTTGAGGCTACAATGGTGTATTAGATCTCTAGTCTTATCCTACATAACTGCAACTTTGTACCCTTTGACCTATTTTTCATTCCCCCCACCATCTCCAACTCTTGTAACCACCTTTGTACTCTAGTTTCTATGAATTTGTTTATTTTATAGGATTTCACATGTAAGTGAGATAATTATTTTTCTTTTTCTCTCTGTCTTATTTCATTTAGCATATCCTTTCATTTCAGCAATGTCGTTGCAAATGTCAGGATCTTATTTTTTTAAGGCTGAGTATAAGTATTTCATTGTATTATTGTATATTATATATATATATATTATTGCATATATATGTTATTTAGCTATTAATCTGTTGACAGACACTTAGGTTGTATTAATATCTTGGCTGTTATGAATAATCCTGCAACAAGCATCAGAGTTATAGATCTTTATAAGGTTCTGACTTCAGTTTTTCAAGTGTATACTCAGAAAGGGAAGTGCTGGTCATATGGTAATTCTAATGTACTTTCTTAAGGAATCTCCCTAGTGTTTCCTATAGTGACTATATTAATTACATTTCCACCAATAATATACAAGATTTACCTTTTCTCCACATCCTCGCTAACACTCACGATCTTTGGCATTTTTAAGAGTAGCCATTCTAATGTTTGTGAGGTGATATCTAATTGTGGTTTTGATTTGCATTTCCTTGATGATTAGTGATATTGAGCAGCTTGCATGTATACCTGCTGGATATTTTAACATTGTCTTTGGATAAATAAATAAGGTATTTTGAACATTATTACTTGCAGTATTATATTAAGAATTCTGGTGAGTCGCGGGCAAGACGGCCGAATAGGAACAGCACTCGGGTCTGCAGCTCCCAGCGATATCAATGCATCAGGGTGTGATTTTTGCATTTCCAACTGAGGTACCCAGCTCATCTCATTGGGATTGGTTAGACTGTGGGTGCAGCCCACAGTGGGCCGAGTTGAAGTAGCATGAGGTGTTGCCTCACCCAGGAAGGGCAAGGGGTTGGGGAACTCCCTCCCCTAGCCAAGGGAAGCCATGACAGACTACGACGTGAGGAATGGTGCACTCTGGCCCAGATACTACACTTTCCCACTGTCTTCAAAATCTGCAGACCACGAGATTCCCTTGGATGACTACGCCACCAGGGGCCCTGTGTTTCAAGCACAAAAGTGGGGACTCATTTGGGAAGACACTGAACTAGCTGCAGGAGTTTTTCTACATACCCTAGTGGTGCCTGGAATGCCAGCCAGACAGAACCATTAACTCCCCTGGAAAAGGGCTGAAGCCAGGGAGCCAAATGATCCAGCTCAAGAGATCCCACCCCCATGGAGCCCAGCAAGATAAGATCCACTGGTTTTAAATTCTCACTGCCAGAAAAGTAGTCTGAAGTCGACCTGGGACACTTGAGCTTGGTGGTGGGCAGGGCATCCACCATTATTGAGGCTTGAGTAGGCGGTTTTCCCATCACAGTGTTAACAAAGTTGCCGGGAAGTTCAAACTGGGCGGAGCCCAGGACAGCTCAGCAAAGCCGCTGTAGCCAGTTTGCCTCTCTAGATTGCTCCTCTCTGGGCAGGCTATTTCTGAAAGAAAGGCAGCAGCCCCAGACAGGAGATTATAGATAAAACTCCCATCTCCATGGGACAGAGCACCTGGAGGAAGGGGCGGGTATGGGCATAGCTTCAGCAGACTTAAATATTCCTACCTTCCAGTTCTGAAGAGAGCAACAGATCTCCCAGCACAGTGCTCAAGATCTACTAAGGGACAGACTGCCTCCTCAAGTGCATCTGTGACCAGATGAATCCACAGCCTAATTCTACCAGAAGTACCATTCCTTTTGAAACTATTTCAATCAGTAGAAAAAGAGGGAATCTTCCCTAGCTCATGTTATGATGCCAGCATCACCCTGATACCAAAACCTAGGAGAAACACACATAAAAAAGAAAATTTGAGGAGAATATCCCTGATGAATATCCATAAAATACTGGCATACTGAAGCCAGCAGCACGTCAAAAAGCTTGTCCACCACGATCAAGTCAACTGCATCCCTGGGATGCAAGGCTGATTCAACATATGCAAATCAATAAACGTTATCCATCATATAAACACAAACATTGACAAAAAACACGATTATCTCAATAGATACAGAAAAAGCCTTTGACAACATTCAACAGCATTTTCTGCTAAAAAAAAAAAAAAAAAATCCTCTCAATAAACTATGTATCAATGGAATGTATCTCAAAATAATAAGAGCTATTTATGACAAACCTATAGACAGTATCACACTGAATGGGCAAAAACTGGAAGAATTCACCTGAAAATCAGCACGAGAAAAGGATGCCCTCTCTCACCACTCCTATTCCACATAGTATTGGAAGTTCTGGCCAGGAGAGTCAGGCAAGAGAAAGAAATAAAGAGTATTCAATTAGGAAAAGAGGAAGTCAAATTGTCTCTGTTTGCAGCTGACATGATTTTATATTTAGAAAACCCCATTGTCTCAGCCCAAAATCTTCTTAAGCTGATAAGAAATCAACAAAGTCTCAGGATACAAAATCAATGTGCAAAAATCACAAGCATTCCTGTACACCAGTAACAGACAAAGAGCCAAATCATAAGTGAACTACCATTCACAATTGCTATAAAGAGAATAAAATACCTAGGAATACAACTTATGAGGGATGTGAAGGACATCTTCAAGGTTCTACAAACCACTGCTCAAGGAAATAAGAAAGGACACAAACAAATGGATAAACATTCCATGCTCATGGATAGGAAGGATCAATATCAGGAAAATGGCTATACTGCCCAAAGTAATTTATAGATTCAAGGCTATCCCCATTGAACTACCAATGACTTTCTTCACAGAATTGGAAAAAACTACTTTAATTTTCATATGGAACCAATAAAGAGCCCACATACCCAAGACAATCCTAAGCAAAAAGAACAAAGCTGGAGGTGTCACACTACCTGACTTCAAACTGTACTACAAGGCTACGGTAACCAAAAGAGCATGGTACTGGTACCAAAACCGATATATAGATGAAGGGAACAGAACAGAGGCCTTAGAAATAAAACCTCTCATCTAAAACAACCTGATCTTTGACAAGTCTGACTATAACAAGAAATGGGGAAAGCATTCCCTATTTCATAAATGGTGTTGGGAAAACTGGCTAGTCATATGCAGAAAGATGAAACTGGATCCTTTCTTTACACCTTATACAAACATTAATTCAAGATGGATTAAAGACTTAAATGTAAGACCTAAAACCATAAAAACCCTGGAAGAAAACCTAGGCAATACAATTCAGGACATAGGTATGGGCACAGACTTCATGAACTAAAACACCAAAAGCAATGGCAAGACAAGCCAAAATTGACAAATGGGATCTAATTAAACTAAAGAGCTTCAGCACAACAAAAGAAGCTATCATCAGAGTGAACAGACAACCTACAGAATGCAAGAAAATTTTTGCAATCTATTCATCTAACAAAAGGCTAATATCCAGAATCTACAAAGAACTTAAACAAATTTACAAGAAAAAAAAAAGCCACAAAAAAAGTGGGCAAAGGATATGAACAGACACTTCCCCAGAGAAGACATTTATGCAGCCAACAAACATATGAAAATATGCTCATCATCACTGGCCATTTGAGAAACACAAATCAAAACCTCAATGAGATACCATCTCATGCCAGTTAGAATGGTGATCATTAAAAAGTCAGGAAACAACAGTTGCTGGAGAGGATGTGGAGAAGTAGGAATTCTTTTACACTGTTGGTGGGAGTGCAAATTAGTTCAACCATTATGGAAGACAGTGTGGTGATTCCTCAAGGATTTAGAACTAGAAACACCATTTGCCCCAGCAATCCCATTACTAGGTACATACCCAAAGGATTATAAATCATTCTGCTATAAAGACACATGCACATATATGCTTATTGTGGCACTGTTCCCAATAGCAAAGACTTGGAACCAACCCAAATGCCCATCAATGATAGACTGGATAAAAAAAAAATGTGTCACATATACACCATGGAATACTATGGCAGCCATAACAAGGATGATTTCATGTCCTTTGAAGGGACATGGATGAAGCTGGAAACGATCATTCTCAGCAAGCTAACAGAAGAACAGAAAACCAAACACTGCATGTTCTCACTTATAAATGGGAGTTGAACAATGAGAACACATGGATGCAGGGAGGAGAACATCATACACCAAGGCCTATCAGGGGTGGGGAGGGGGGGAAGGATAGCATTAGGAGAAATACCTAATGTAGATGACGGCTAGATAAGTGCAGCAAACCGCCATGGCACATGTATAACTATGTAACAAACCTGCACGTCTTGCACATATACAAGAAAGATGAATCCAATTTAAAAATTAACTTGTGTACCTATAGTTACATATTTAGCGATTTTATTAAGTGAAAATGCTTCTCTTAGTCCAAATAGTGTTTGTATGGAGTAATACCTGTAGTGTAGCTGGGTAGTTTATAAAGAAAACTAGTTTAATAGTTTTCTATAAACTATTTATTATTCTATAAAAATAGTTTATTTGGCTCATGATTCTGCTAGCTAGAAGATTAGATATAGATTGAAAGCCTCAGGATTTTTTCCACTTATTGTGGAAGATGAAAGGAAGCTGGCATATGCAGAGATCCCATGGCTAGAAAGAATGTAAAAGAGAGAGTGAGTAAGTTGCAGCCTCTTTTTAATAACCAGACCTCATGGGAGATAACACAGTGAGAACTCACCCCCACCCAGGGAAGGCATTATTTATTCATGAGGGATCGGTTCCCTTGAGTGAATCTCCTCCCAATAAATCCCATCTTTAGCATCGGGTGTCAAATTTCATCATGATGTTTGGAGGGGACAAACACCCAAAGTATAGCATTCCACCCAGGCTCCCCAAATATCATGATCTTCTCATACAGCAAAATACAATCATCCATTTTCAATAGTCCCCAATAGTCTTAACTTGTTTTAACATCAACTCAAAAGTCTAAAATCCAAAGTCTCATCTGAAACTAAAAGTATGTTTCTTCCAGCTATAAACCTATAAGTCAGGGACCACCTGTACTTTCAAGTTGTTTTTCTTCAAATCACAATCACTATTTAATTTTGAAGAAAAAAGTCTGAAAGTATCCATAGCTGAATAATTTTTTAGTTATTATATAAAGTAGAAATGACATTCAAAACAAAAAGTGCCTATCTCTACTTGCAATTGAGTTTCACACGTCCTCTTCCTTGAGCTAGCCGTGGTACTTTCTTAGGCAGTAGAAATGCTTTGTGTGTACTTGCCATTTCATTACATAGGATACTAAACACATACTTTTAAAAATTGGAGTAGAAGAAAATTGACATTTTTTCTTGTTCATCAAGAATATTCTTAAATGAATCTTCCTTTTAATTTTTCTGAGTCTGTTTAGAGATGGAAAATATGACTTCTAGGACAGTTTAATGTCACTGCCTAGGTTTGTCTTGAGATCATCTGCAAATGTCACCAAAATGAAAAAAGCAAATATTATCTTAATATTACTATGAAATTAGGTTTTACCTTGCAGAGCACCTAAAACTGATCAGGAATCCAAGGTGTACCCGGTCCAAACTTTAAGAACTTCCACTCTAGAGAAATGCTTCTTAAAGTTTAATGTGCATAAAATCACCCAGTGTCATGTTAAAATTCAAGGTGTGATTCAATAGGTCTGGAATGGAGCCTGCAATTCTGAGTCTCTAATAAGTTTACAGATAATGGCATACTGCTGGTCACTGACCACAGTTTGAGTAGCAAGGCTCAAGGGTACCCACCATTAACTATTTCAACTGTCACCCCAGTTTAGACATTTTATTGTTCCTGTGATCATGTAGATTTAGTATTATTTTGGTGCTTGTACTGGTAGTAAATATATTCATATAGACAAAATTATACAAAAATATAAGACCCTGTTAGTAATGTTGAATATCATTTTAATAAAAATCTGTTTTTTTAACTTTATATTTTCTTTAACTTGACCAAACTTTTAAATATTTTATTCATACATTTATGTAATAATAAGTAACAATAACCATGAAAACACATTTGAGGTGTGAGTGGTATTTTTGCTTTTTTTTTTTTTTTTTTTTTTTGAGGTGGGATCTCACTCTGTCATCCAGGCTCAGTTGCAGTGGTATAACTGACTCAATGCAGCCTTGATTTCCTGAACCCAAGCAATCCTCCCACAACAGCCTCACAAGTAGCTGGGACTATAGGTGCACACCACAAGATCTGGCTGACTTTTCCTTTCTGTGGAGATAGGGTCTTTCTATTTATCCTATACTGGTATGTAACTCCTGAGCTCAAGTGATCCTCCTGCCTCAGGCTCCCAAAGTTCTGGGATTACCAACACAAATCACTGTACTCAGCCTTTTTTTTTTTTTTTTTTTTTTTTTTCTAATACACGTTAAATGCTTAACTGTTTAACAAACAAAACGTTGTTCAGGTATCTTCTAAAAATCATCTCTCATACCAACAGTAGTAGACTTACCAAGTTCGGGGAGCATTACAGTGTTTATTCAAGATGGTACTAAAATTTAATAAGTAAAACACACACAAAAAAACCTCCATTTCTCTAATAAAAATCATTGGACTAAATTTGGATGAGAATTTACACTTCTGAGATAGCAGCATTTTCTAGCTAAAATCTCTTCCCATTCAAGGTGTCTACTAGTCCTATGAAAACTTATAAAATGAATGAATATTTATTTTCAATGAATGGATCCTCTCAGTACTCATTTGTCAGGTAAAAATGACAGCAAACTTACCTCAAACCCCAGCATAAAGAATTACCAGCCACATTATTGTGGAAAGAGGTGTGATCACTGAAATAGATTGCATTGAGACAAAACACATGGCCTGGCACCTCTCAGTGTATTGGTCCACTCTCACACTACTATAAATAAATCCCTGAAACTGGATAATTTATAAAAAAAAATAGAGATTTGATTGGCTTATGGTTCTTTCTGCTGTATAGGAAGCATTTTCTCTTCTGCTTCTGGGGAGGCCACAGGAAACTTCCTATCATGGCAGAAGGCAAAGGGGGAGCAAGTTACTTCACATGGCCTGAGCAGGAGGAAGTGGGAGGGGATAGTGTTACACAATTTTGAACAACCAGATTTCATAATAACTCACTCATTTACTATCATGAGTATAGCATCAATGACATGATGCTAACCATTCATGAAGGACCACCCACATGATCCAGTCACCTTCCAATAGGCCCCACCTCCAACACTGGTGACTACAATTGAACATGAGATTTGGGTAGGGACAAAAATCCAAAGTGTATCTTACCACTCCTTACCCCTCCCAAATCTCATGTCCTTCTCACATTGCAAAATATAATCATTCTTTCCAAAGAGTCCTCCAAAGTCTTAACTCATTCGAGCATTAACTCAAAAGTCCAAAGTTCAAAGTCTCAGCTGAGACAAGGCTAGTCCCTTTCAACTATGAGCCTGTAAAATCAAAAGCAAGTTAGTTACTTCCAGGATACAATGGGAGTATAAGCATTGGATAAATACTCTTATTCTAAAAGGGAGAAATCAGCCAAAAGAAAGGTGCTACAGGTCTCATGAAAATCTGAAACCCAGCAGGGCAGTCATTAAATCTTAAGCTCCAAAGTAATCTCCTTTGAATCTTCGTCCCACATCCAGGGCACACTGATGCAACAAGTAGGCTCCCAAGACCTTGGGCAGCCCAATATCTGTGGCTTTATAGGCTTCAACTTCTGTGGCTGTTCTCATGGGTTGGCATTGAGTGCTCATGGCTTTTCCAAGCACAAGGTGCAAGTTTCTGGTAGATCTGCCAATCTGAAGTTTGGAGGATGGTGGCCCTCTTCTCACAGATCCACTAGGAAGTGCCAGATTTGGGACTCTGTGTGGGGATTCCAACCCCACATCGCCCCTCTACATTGCTCTAGTAGATGTTCTACCTTGAGAGCTCAACCCCTGCAACAGGCTTCTGCCTGGACATCAGGCTTTGCCATACATCCTCTGAAATCTAGGTAGATGCTCCCAAGCTTCAACCCTTGCATTCTGTTGTGGGGGCACCCACAAGCTTAACACCACTTGGAAGCTTCCAAGGCTTATGACTTGTACCCTCTGAAGCAGTGGCCCAAGCTGTACCTGGGCCCCTTTGAGCCATGGGTAGAGCTAGAAAGGCTGGGATGCAGGGAGTAGTGTCCAAGGCTGTGCAGGGCAGTGGGGCCATAAGCCTGGCCCATGAAACCATTCTCTCTTAGGCCTCTGGACGTGTGATGGTAGGGGCTGCCACAAAGTTCTATGAAATACCTTTGAGGCCTTTGTCACATTGTCCTGGTTATCAGCACTTGACTCCTTTTTACTAATGCAAATTTCTGCAGCTTGCTAAAACTCCTCCCCACACAATGGGCTTTTCTTTTCTACCACATAGCCTGGATGCAAATTTTCCAAACTTTTACATTCTGCTTCCCTTTTAAATATAAGTTCTGACATCAGATAATTTCTTTACTGCTTAGAAATTTCTTCCAGAAGATACCCTACCTAAATAATCTCTCAGGTTTAAGTTCCACAGATCCCTAGGGCAGGAGCATAATCTAACTAAGCTCTTTGTCAAGGTGTAAAAAATATGACCTTTGGTCTAGCTCCCAATAAGTTACTCATCTCCATCTGAGACCTCATCAGCCTGGACATCTCCAACCATATCACTATCAGCATTTTGGTTACAACCCTTCAACAAGTCTCTAGGAAGTTCCAAACTTCCCCCTCTTCTTCCTGTCTTCTTCTTAGCCCTCCAAACTCTTCCAACCCCTGTCCATCATCAAGTTCCAAAACTGCTTCCAAATCAATCTTTATAGCAATTCCCCAATCATCGATACCAATTTTCTGTGTTAGTCCATTCTGGCACTGCTATAAAAGGATTCCCGAGACTGGGTAATCTATAAAGAAAAGAGGCTTAATTGTCTCATGGTTCTGCAGGCTGTACAAGAAGCATTGTGGCTCCTGCTTCTGGGGAGGCCTCAGAAAACTTCTAGTCATGGAATAAAACAAAGGGGGAGCAAGTCACTGCACATGGCTGGAGCAGGAGGAAGAGAGGAGGGGAGGTGCTACAGACAAATAACTGGATCTCAGAATAACTCACTCACTATCATTAGAACAGCACCAAGGAGATGGTGCCAAACTATTCATGAAGGACTACCCTCATGATCCAATCACCTCTTATCTGGCCTCACCTACAACATTATGGATAATAATTCAACATTTGATTTGGATGGGGACACAAATCCATACCATCTCAGCCCCCATCAGGTGTTTTTTAGTTTCCCCACCACTGTTAAATGTCAGGAGATCAACAACTGTGTACACTTGTCTGGGATTAAACTTGTTTCTTATGAGTCCCTGCAGGCGTGAGAGGAGGATACCATAAGCTAAACCTGTAAACCTCTGAAAGCCCTCACTACCTATTTGAAAGAATCAACAGTCAGCAAAAAGAGATAACATGATACTGCAGGTGGGCATAAGAACATTACTTTTTCTTTTCTTACTGATTATGATATGTGTTTTCTATTGTTTTAGCTAACCACCTCCTCCTGGGAAACATCTACTTTCTCCTTGTTGGGTATAGAGGTCACTCTTAGGCCAATAGAGACACCATGCTGCCTCTGTTAATTCTGTTTGCTCTCCCAATTAACCTGATCCTGTGTGGCTAGGAACAAAGCTCTGTAGCCTGGATCTGTCATCAACATCCTCAGGATGGATAGTTTCATCTTCTGGCACATTCAGAGAATCTCATGGCCATCCTCCCAAACCTCCTAGTTAACCATAGCAATCCCAAAGTACTCAGACCCCTACTTATTATGTGGAAATCTTCCCCACTTAATCGATTCTACCTAACTTTCCCTGCCAGTGTTATCTGGACATGGGAGATTGGGAACGTGTACCTTCATTGCATTCATGACACTATTATTTGCACCCATTGTTTTGTTAATAATGCAGAAATGGAAGTTTCCTTGAGATACTTTGATGCAAACCTAGTGGCCATGTTCCCAAAACTGTGGTGAGGTAAATGGGATCCCACTTGTCAGCAAGGAAACCTTACATAGTGCCTCCTCCAAAGGAATACATGCAAGACAGAAACAACTGCCTGATCTGGGAAGGTGGAACGAGTGTATCCTTCTGGAAAATATGGGCTGTCCAATCACCCTCATTGGAGTTTGGAAAAAAAAAATATCTGTATAACTCCAAGATGGCAGTAGAGAATACACATCATACTCCAAGGAGCCTCCATTTGTGCCTCACATGATCTCATTTTTGTCTATAGCCAAGAGTAGGAAGAAGTTCCACCCCATGACCACTCCTGACTCCTTGGGTAGCCTTCTATTCTTTTAGGAGTAGCTTTCCCTTTTATATCAAAAACATGGAGCAGGAGTGAATGTACATTGGCCACCATTGCTCCTCTGGGGGTCACTGTCTACAACCCCATAATATCTGAAAATACCAGAAATCAATGAGCAATAGGATCAATTCTGTCAGAAATCAAAGCAATAAGAAGACTAATGGTCCCTTTGGGTGGCTTTGCCTGCCATGAGTCAACCCCAAGGAATTTGCTTCAAGCCCAGAATCATTGGCCACTAACACAGGACAGGCACTAAATGGAATTCAAGAGTCCCTAGACGCTTTGGCAAATATAGTGCTTGACAACAGACTAGCATTAGATTATTTACTGGCTATTCAAGGTGGAGTCTATATAGTTATTAATAAGATCTACTACACATATATTAAAACTCTGGAAAAGTTGAGATTAACATTCAAAAAAGTAATTCAATAAGCTACCTGTTTCCATAGATATAACCAGGTTTCTGACCCCAACTATACCTGACTATCAAAAGTGCCCTCCCAAGTCTCACCTGTTTTTTTTTTTTCCCTTCCTAAGATCTTTAATAGCTATCTGGTTACTACTAATTTGAGGCCTCTGCTTATTTAAACTCCTTGTAAATTTTGTGTTTCCTAGAATGCGAAGTTCCATGTCAATATAATGCTAGTAGAAGGCTTCCAAACATTGCTTTCTGACCCAGAAAATGAAAACATCCTGCCTTTGAGCCCCTTAGATCAGGTATCCAGAGATTTTTACTCCTCCAATACTCACCAGAGCCAATATCCATAAAATCAGCAAAGAGCAGCTACAGAAGTTAGACCTCCATCTTTCTACAATCCCTTAAGATCATGGAGGAATATATAATGTCAGAGGATGTGATAAGATAGAAATTTGGCATGAATTGTTTCTCAAGACACAGGTCATAAAAACCCCACTGATAAAATAAAATGCAGTAAAGAAGCTGGCCAAGAAAAGCCAGAATCAAGACAACAATAAAAGCAACCTCTTCTTCTTACTGCTCATTATATGCTAATTATAATGCATTAGCATGCTAAAAGAAACTCACGCTATTGTCATGACTGTTTACATATGCCATGGTAATGTCCAGAAGTTATCCCATATGGTCTAAAAAGGGAAGCAACTCTCGGTTCTGAGAATTCCCTGCCCATTTCCTGGAAAACTCGTGAATAATCCACCCCATATTTAGCATGTAATCACATAATAACTATAAATATGGCTTGCCAGCAGCTCAGATGTCACTACTTTGGATGCACTGCCTATGGGTTAGCCCTGCTTCATGAGGTGCAGTCATTCTAGTGTACACTGCTGCTTCAGTAAACCTGCTTTCTTCCACTAGCAGCTCACTCTTGAATTATTTTCTGAGTGAAGCCAACAAACTTCCTGAGCTGAGGCCCAGTTTGGGGGATTGCCTAATCTGCCTAAAAATTATAAGTAGCAGCTTCTTGTAATCATTGGTTAACACACTGTTCTCCTGTGTAACTCCTATAAAGAGAGAAGGATATTCTTTTTCTTAGTTCATGGAAGATGAAGGTAGAAAGTCTTAAAAGTACAAGCAACCAAATCAGTAGTTAAGCACAATTGGCATGAGAAGCTTTGATATTACCTTATCTTTAGAGGAAATATTTTACTTCCATTTTCCTTTTTTAATAGGAAAATGGGCATACAAATGTATTTAACATGTGTACATGGTAGCCTTCAGAATGAAGACTCAACTTCCCAATGATTGACAGAAACCTATATAATTTTGAGGTTACAGAAAGAATGGGGGCTTAGATTCTAATAAAGTAGGTTATGGGCTGGGGAGAAGAGGCTTGGAGCGATTTGGGTTAGAAGTTGTCAGATAGAGATAAAAAGTGGTCTTGTTATATAGATGAAGCCTCAGAAAGAATAGATGGTAAATGTTTATTTTTAGACTTTTAAAGGTGTCAGACTCTCAATCTCTTCTGGATCTGGGGAAAGACATAGAAAGGGGAGACGGCATGGCTGCATTAATGGAAATTCTCTACAGATGCAAATTGTTCCCACTTATGACAGCTTTGCAAGGCCACTTCTGTTAGGACGGCCAAGTGGCATTTTCAAATGCATCAGATAAATATACTTGAGATATAAAATATTTTAAATTCCCTCAGTCCCTACCCACTTTGAAAGTTAAAATAAGTTTCACATATTAAAATCCAAGCTGACAGCCTTGGAGAGATTTGGGTTAGAGGTTGTTAGATAGAGATAAACAAAGTATTTGAAAGACAAATTTGGGATAAATAGAAAAAAGCAATTTAAATATACCATTTCACATATTCTTTAGTTGATTTCTTATTCCTGAGAATAGATCAGTTTAGTGAAACAGCTATGTCCAATTCCAGGAGGTGGCATGGCAGATTGGCTAGGCCTCTACATATGATGAAAGCAATCAGACCTCTAATGAAATGAGTTTCTATAGAAACAGAAGAAGGCCAAAGGTTAATGTTAGTGCAGTCAGTCCGTCTATAAACTACTTTTTCTAGAGTGTCTGAGACATCTTCATATTGCGTGGCAATCTGACAGATTCTTTTGGATTTTAGTTGGACCAGACATTCAAGTGAACTTTCTGAGAAGTCCATACATTAGCAAGCAAGCACAAAAGTTTATAAGTCATTGTTGATTCCTCCTGAAGTTTAAGTTATCTAACCAATTTGTAAAACTTTAAGAAAAGCGTAGTTTTGATTTCTAGTGACTTCAAGTCAAAAAAATGGGAGAATAATAACAATTAAAAATCCTTGTTTGTGGACTTATAGTCAGAAAAAAACTTCAGGATTAAGTCCAAATTGTAGAAAATAATTAAAACCAGAAAAAAAAAAAAATTGCAAGGCTAGAATTTAATAAGAGTTACACTATAGTTTCTTTTGAAACATATTTTTTGGTCTCCAATTATCCAATTTTATTAAAGACAAATTCAAAGCAGGACCAATTTATATGCAAAATACATTATAGTCTTATAGTTGGCCTGATTACGTGCATAAAGTGAAATAAGAATAATTATTTGCCATATAGGCTCCTTTTAAAATTGGCTTTGCTACAACATATTTTGTCATAAGGAATCTCAGATTAGACCTCTTAAAACCTCAAGCCCAGACAAGGACTAATCTGTGCCTGCAGATATTGGTATATATTGGGTAAAATTCCTCACTTCAGTTTCCCAAACAGCTTAGGGTTTCTGGACCCATCAGCAAGTGACATTCTCTACTTATCAAAGGTCAGAAACCTGTGAGAGAAAGCAAAGGAACTTGTAAAGAAATTGCATGGACAAGGTATGAAGCCAGTTTTCTTCAAAGGTCTGTTATCAGCTTTATAAAGTCAATTTCAATTCCTCAAAAATATCCTATTCCAGTCAAAGACTTGGTGAAATTACCACTGTCTCCAGTTGTTTCCAATTAGGAAAGAAAGATTTTCTTGAATTTATGGAAATGACTATATTGCCATAAATTAAGAATGCTCATGAATAATTTCCAAATTCTAGAGAAATCAGGCTGAAAGAGATATGCTTCAAATTTTGTTCACAGGAGTATAGTTTACTGAAGGGTTAAAAGCTGTAAATAACTAAAAAGAGAAATAAAATTTTTCTTAACTGTGAAAAACAAAAACAGTTAGCAAGGTTTTATAATTTAATAAATAAATGTTTTTATTAAAGGCTAAGTAGTTTTGTCTAGGATTTTTTTAGGATTGTTTTAAGTTAAAACCTAAGTTTTGTCCTGTCTTACTTTTAACTTCAAACAATCCTAAAAAACCTCTAGACCAAATTACTTACCCTTTAATAGAAACCACAGTACCATAACTTTTTATAATTTTTAACAAAAAATACATATTTATATACTTTGTATGTATATAGTAGTTTTAGTTACACAAATTAATTGTAATGTTAATGCTTAGTAACTTACTTTTAGTGAAAAACATAGGAGATAAGCAATTTTAATCATATAACAGATGCATAGAATAGGACAGAGGATAATGTCTGGGTCTAGGTATTTTCATACACTAAAATTTCAAATTGAAAGACATATGAGTTTATAGACAAGCAAATACCAGAAGCAAAGTTTCATATCTTAAAACATTTAGCAGAAACCGTGATTAATTTAGATCATATGTCTAAATTCTAAATGTTTTCATTTTATTTTAAAATAATTTTTAATTTAGCTTTATTTACCAAATATTACTAAAGCCATGTGACCTAAAAGGCAAAAAATTTTTGACTTTTCTTGCAAAGTATTTGATTTAGGGTCTTGTTTTCTAGGTCAATTAATTAAAGCACCTTAATATATTTTTGTAGTGAAACATACACACATCATATATAAATACAGAGACATACAGAAGCAGATCTGATAGGTGTAAGATTCTTCATTTGACAATTTTAAAGTTTTTCTTCTCCATTTTAGAACATCATTCTCTCTATTACCCATTCCCTGACTTAAATAGTTGTCAGCTAGGCAACTCTAAATTTGCATTTTTAAAATGATAATTCTTAAGTATAGCATGATAAAAATTTGATATTGTACTCAAGGGAAAAATGGTATGAGTAAAAATTTAGTTAAAATGGCCAAGAAAAGCAGACACTCTTACATGTTGATATTTCCTTAAAGATAGTTTCTTTAAATTGGATTACTGGAATTAGAGTGAAGCCTTTTAAGGAATGGTGCCAAGAGAGCATGCAGCTTCTAGAGACTAATAAGCAGGCACAGCTGGAAGGAAGACCAGATTCCCAGAAATCAATGATTTTATTTTTACTCTAAATCCTGTGTCCCTAAAAAAAGTAAAACACAATGAGAGTTGACAGTGCTATGTTTTTACCCTGAATTTCACTTCAAGGACCTTCACAAGAGGCTGGTGGCCAACCCAAAGCCAATTGTCCCATTCTGTATTCAGTCCATCTCTTAAACTTTTATATACATCAAAGTTAAACTTCCTCATAATATAAAGTAAATTTTGGTACCCCCAAAAGCCAAAATGTCAGGTAATGAAGCACAAAAGACTGCAGAGATTTAGACCTGAGAAGAATCCACCCATAACTATTGAAATTCGACAAAGAAAACAGAAGAACCCCAAAAATGCATAAGTGGTGTCTATTCTGAGTTCTTTAAGGAGCCTGAGTCATTAGAAACCTAGTCTATTTTTTTAACTTGGTACTAAAGATAGCAAAGAGGAAGGAGGAATAGGGTGGAGGATAAGTAAATGAAATAACAATTTTGAAGAAAGGAAGCAAACAGAGAAACCAAGCACATGTTTTTTTAAAGATTTCAGTCAACTGAAAGAAATTCCCCCAAAACAGAGCTCCAAAAGAGAAAAAGCATAAAGTTCTTTCAAATATATATGTAGTATGCATATAAGCTTTTAATTAAGCTTACTTTTCACCATAGAGCACTTTACAAAAATCCTTTTGAATATCTTACCAAAGACAACCTCCCAAGTGAAACCAAGAAGACTTAACTAAGCTTATGACTTAACCGTGGATGCACAAGGTGTCTCCAAAGTGAAAAAATTCAACACAGAAAATAAGAAGCCGTCCATGGAAGAAAAAAAATATTAATAAATGGATCAAGCCAGAAAGAACTCATTCCTTACCCAGGAATCAAACCTAGGTCACCGAGATAAAAAGGCAGGACCTTAGCTATTATAACTTGCAATAAAATATTGGTTTAATTTCATCAAGAGAATTCTTAAGGCTATTTATGACCTTATGATATGTTCTTTTAAAAATTTGACTTTCCTATCAATTGTTTAGAATAAGAGCTCTCTAAAATCCTTTCTATTTATCTTTCAGCTATTGAAAATTAGAATTTTCACTGGTGTACTTTATTCCAATAGAGATTCAATCCAAAAGCCTCTTTAAAGCCAAGGTGCCTAGAGAAGACATAGAAGAGGCAACCTCATGATCCCCAAAATTCACTATCAGAAATAGATTTAAGATAAACAAAAGACGATAAGACCTTTTTAAGATTTAAATATCCCTAAGAGTTTCGCGCATTCAGTATGAAAAGTGTGCTGCTTAAAAATCTAATGTTTCTCAGACTACCAGTCTTTTCAGATTGGCCAGCTTATGTGAATCCAAAAATTCATGCCATCAGGATGGCAAAGACTAAGAGAGTATCCCCACTTATTCACAAAATCAAGCTTCAAGGATATAAGAAAATACAAGGGAGAACACCTTATCCAGTATTTTTTTTTTTTTTCCAGTGACCTGCAGCAACATTTGTCTTAAGAGAAACTGCTATAGCCAGAATCACAAAAACTAACAAATAAGCGGGGTCAGCTTGAATAGCAGGCTTATGGGTGTTCCAGCCATGTTTCACCCTTTTTTACACACATTTATAACAGAACACAGAAAGACAAAAAAAAAAAAAAAAAAAAAAAAAATGGAGCAAAAGACTGCCATTTCAAAGAGGAAAAGATGTGAAACAATATGAATTTGTACCATCAAGTACCAAAAACACACCAGAGTTACTACAATTCAAGACTAGTAGAACAAATCATTTTTCCTATTAATCAAAACATTGCAGATGAGACAGTGATTTCTACCGTCTTTTCAAATGGATTACAAAGAGAGAGAGAAAGGCCAGGAGCCTGGCTGATAAGAAATTCTGACCCTTTTGATAGCAGGTCAGATTCCTGGTTTCTCTTCACTGCAGCCTCCAGAAGAGAAGAGCATCTTTGATAATTACTGTGTGCCATTACTGTGGGGACCATAGACTCTTGACCCTCTAATGATTCACTAAAAATCACTGATATAAGGTGGATAGATTAATAAAAGAAAAGGCATACAAGTTTATTTAACGAGTATGTATGGGAGCACTCAGAATGAAGACCCCTCATTTTAGGCATCCCTTATATTTGTTTGTGAGGTATACTAAAACAATATACATACTACCAAATTGAAACATTAAAGAAAGCCCTTTTCATTTAGTGGGAAACTAATTTACTTTTAAAAATGTTATTTGTATTAATACATAATATTTGTACATATTTATGGTATATAAGTGATACTTTAATACATAAATATATTGGGTAATGAATAACTTGGGATATTTAGGATATACATCATCTTGAACATTTATCATTCCTTTGTATTGGGAATACTTTAAATTTCTTTTCTAGCTGTTTAAATATAAAATATTTTATTGTTAACCATAGTCCACTACAGTGCGATCAAACACTAGAACGTTTTGCTTCTAACTGTATGTTTGTATCCATTAAACAACCTCTCTTCATACCCTTCTCCTCACAAATATCTTTCTCAACGTCTGGTCACTATCATTCTACTCTTTACTTACATGAGATCAATGTTTTGCCCCCACGTATAAGTGAGAACATCCAATATTTGTCTTTCTGTACCTACCTTGTTTCACTTAACATAATATCCTGCAGCTCCATCCATGTTGTTGCAAATGACAAGATTTCATCATTTTAATGTTTGAATAATATTTCATGGTGTATACATATTTTCTTTATTTATCCATTGATAGACATTTAGGTTGATTTCATATCTTAGCTATTGTGAATAGCACTGCAACAAACACGGTGTATTAGTCCATTTTCATACTGCTGTAAAGAAATGCCTGAGACTAGGTAATTTATAAAGAAAAAGAGGTTTAATGGACTCACAGTTCCACATAGCTGGGGAGGTTTCACAATCATGGTGGAAGGCGAAGGAGGAGCAATAGCACCTCTTACGTGGTGGAAGACAAGAGAGTGTGTACAGGGGAACTGCCCTTTTAAAAACCATCAGATCTCATGAGAGTTATTCACTATCACAAGAACATCATGGGAAAAAAACCCTTCTCGTGATTCAATTACTTCCCACTGGGTCCCTCCCACACACATGGAGATTATGGGAGCTACAATTCAAGATGAGATTTGAGTGGGAACACATTCAAACAATATCACATGAGCATACAGGTACCTCTTTGATACACTGGTTTTCTTTCCTTTGAATAAATACACAGCACTGGGATTGTGGGATCATATGGTAGTTCTATTTTTAGTTTTTGAGAAACATCCATACCATTTTCCATAACGGCTACACTGTTTTATATCCCTATCAAAAATGTATAAGAGTCCCCTTTTCTCTGGAGTCTTGCCAGCATGTTATTTTTGTCCTTGAATGCAAAAAATAACATGCTGGCAAGGGTCCAGAGAAAAGGGTGCATTGAAGGGATGAAATTGTTATCTCATGGTGGTTTTGGTTTGGACTTTCCTCATGACTAGTGATAAATATTTTTTTAAATATACTTGGGGGGGCGGAGCAAGATGGCCGAATAGGAACAGCTTCAGTCTCCATCTCCCAGCGCCAGCGACACGGAAGACCGGTGATTTCTGCATTTTCAACTGAGGTACTGGGGTCATCTCACTCAGGAGTGCTGGACAATCGGTGCTGGTCAGCTGCTGCAGCCCGACCAGCGAGAGCTGAAGCAGGGCGAGGCATCGCCTCACCTGGGAAGCACGAGGGGGAAGGGAGTCCCTTTTACTAGCCAGGGGAACTGAGACACACAACACCTGGAAAATCGGGTAACTCCCACCCCAATACTGCGCTGTAACACAGGCACACCAGAGATTATATCCCACACCTGGCCGGGAGGGTCCCACGCCCACGGAGCCTCCCTCCTTGCTAACACAGCAGTCTGCGGCAATCTAACCGCAAGGCAGCAGCGAGGCTGGGGGAGGGGCGCCCGCCATCGCTGAGGTTTAAGTAGGTAAATAAAGCTGCTGGGAAGCTCGAACTGGGTGGAGCTCACAGCAGCTCAAGGAAACCTGCCTGTCTCTGTAGACTGCGCCTCTGGGGACAGGGCTCAGCTAATGGAGCAGAAGCCTGTGAAACGCGAATGACTCTGTCTGACAGCTTTGAAGAGAGCAGTGGATCTCCCAACACGGAGGTTGAAATCTGAGAAGGGACAGGCTGCCTGCTCAAGTGGGTCACTGACCCCTGAGTAGCCTAACTGGGAGACATCCCCCACTAGGGGCAGTCTGACACCCCACACCTCACAGGGTGGAGTACACCCCTGAGAGGAAGCTTCCAAAGCAAGAATCAGACAGGTGCACTCGCTGTTCAGCAATATTCTATCTTCTGCAACCTCTGCTGCTGATACCCAGGCAAACAGGGTCTGGAGTGGACCTCAAGCAATCTCCAACAGACCTATAGCTGAGGGTCCTGACTGTCAGAAGGAAAACTATCAAACAGGAAGGACACCTATATCAAAACCCCATCAGTACGTCACCATCATCAAAGACCAGTGACAGATAAAACCACAAAGATGGGGAAAAAGCAGGGCAGAAAAGCTGGAAATTCAAAAAATAAGAGCGCATCTCCTCCTGCAAAGGAACACAGACCATCGCCAGCAACGGATCAAAGCTGGTCAGAGAATGATTTTGATGAGATGAGAGAAGAAGGCTTCAGTCCATCAAACCTCTCAGAGCTAAAGGAGGAATTACGTACCCAGCGCAAAGAAACTAAAAATCTTGAAAAAAAAGTGGAAGAATTGACAGCTAGACTGATTAATGCAGAGAAGGTCATAAACGAAATGACAGAGATGAAAACCATGACACGAGAAATACGTGACAAATGCACAAGCTTCAGTAACCGACTTGATCAACTGGAAGAAAGAGTATCAGCGATGGAGGATCAAATGAATGAAATGAAGCGAGAAGAGAAACCAAAAGAAAAAAGAAGAAAAAGAAATGAACAAAGCCTGCAAGAAGTATGGGATTATGTAAAAAGACCAAATCTACGTCTGATTGGGGTGCCTGAAAGTGAGGGGGAAAATGGCACCAAATTGGAAAACACTCTACAGGATATCATCCAGGAGAACTTCCCCAACCTAGCAGGGCAGGCCAACATTCAAATTCAGGAAATACAGAGAACGCCACAAAGATACTCCTCCAGAAGAGCAACTCCAAGACACATAATTGCCAGATTCACCAAAGTTGAAATGAAGGAAAAAATCTTAAGGGCAGCCAGAGAGAAAGGTCGGGTTACCCACAAAGGGAAGCCCATCAGACTGACAGCAGATCTCTCGGCAGAAACTCTACAAGCCAGAAGAGAGTGGGGGCCAATATTCAACGTTCTTAAA
>NC_045445.1:71058427-71075648 GCF_002776525.5 Piliocolobus tephrosceles
GTATACATATGTAACAAACCTGCACGTTATGCACATGTACCCTAGAACTTAAAGTATAATAAAAAAATAAAAAATAAATAAATAAATAAATATACTTGTTGGCCGTTTGTATGTCTTCTTTTGAAAAATATCTATTCAGGTTTTTTCCTATTTTAAAAATTAGATTGTTTAGGTTTGTTGTTGTTGTTGTTGTTGAGTTATTTGAGGTATTTGTGTATTCTGGATATTAGTCTCTTGTCAAATGAAGAGTCTGCAAATATTTTCTCCTGTTCAACAGTTTATCTCTTCACTGTTAATTGTTTCCATTGCTGAGAAGAAACTTTTTAGTTTAATAAAATTCCTTTTTTCTATTTTTGTTTTGGTTGCTTGTGCTTTTGAGGTCTTGACCATAAAATTATATCCTAGGTCAATGTTTTGGACGGTTTTTCTTATTTTTTGTTCTAGTAGTTTTTCAGTTTTGGGTCCTACCTTTAAATCTTCAATCCATTTTGAGTTGATTTTGTATATGATATGATGTGGTAGTCTATTTGCATTTTTCTGCCTATGAATTTCTAGTTCTAGCACCATTTATTGAAAAGAAAGTTGTTTCCTCAATGTATGTTTTCAGTATCTTTGTCTAAAATCAGTTGTCTGTAAATACGTGGACTTATTTCTGGGTTCTGTATTTTGTTTCATTGATCTACGTGTCTGTTTGTATACCAATACCATGCTGTTTTGGTTCTCTGGATTTGTAGTATAATTCGAAGTCAAGTAGCATGATGCCTCCAGCTTTGTTCTTTTTTCTCAGGATTGCTTTGGGTATTTAAACTCTATGGTGATTCTACAAAAATTTTAGAATTTTTTTTTCTATTTCTGTAAACAATGTCATTTGTATTTTAATAGGAATTGAATCGAATATGTAGATTGTTGGGGGTAGTATGGTCGTTATAGCAATATTAATTCTTTTGATTCACAAGCATGAGATATATCTTCATTTGTTTGTGTCTGCCTCAATGTCTTTCATCAGTGTTTTGTAGATTTTCCTGTAGACATTTTTCACGTACTTGGTTGAATTTATTCCTAGGTATTTTTTCTGTAGCTACTTTGAATGTAATTTCTTTCTTAATTTATTTTTCAGCCTGTTTACTATTGGGGTATAGGTTTTGTATATTAATTTTGTACTGATTTTTGTATGTTAATTTTGTGTCCTGCAACTTTATTGAATTTATTTATCAGTTTTAAGTATTTTTTTTTTTTTTTATGTGCGGGGATCTTTAGATTTTTCTACACATAAGATCATGTTGTCTGCAAAGAGGAACAATTTGACTTTTTCTTTTCAAATTTACATGCTTTTATTTCTTTCTCTTGCCTGATTGGTCTGGGTAGGACTTCTAGTACCACAGTAAATAGGAGTGCTGAAGATGGGCATTCTTGTCTTGTTTCCGTTCTTAGAGAAAATGCTTTCAACTTTTCCCTATTCAGTGAAGTGTTACCTGTGGGATTGCCATATATGGTCTTTCCACTGTTGAAGCGTGTTTTTTATACACCTTTTTTTTATTATTATTATGAAAGGAATGTTGGATTTTATTGAATGCCTTTTTTTCTGTGTTTCTTGAGATAACCGTATGTATTTTGTCCTTCATTCTGTTGATTTAATGTATCACATTTATTGATTTCTGTATGTTGAACCATACTTGAATTTCTAGGATGTGTTATATATCCCACTTAATCATAGCATATTTATTATTTTTGATGTGTTTGATTAAGTTTGTTAGAATTTTGTTAAGAACTTTTGTGTCTGTGCTCATTGGGGATATTGATCTACAGTTTGATTTTTTGTTGTGTCCTTGTCTGGTTTTGTTTCAGGGTAATACTGTCCTTGCAGAATGACTTAGAAAAATAATCCTCTTCTTTAGTTTTTTGAATCTTTTTTGAAATGGTTAAAGAAGAATTTGTATTAGTTCCTCTTTACAAGTTTTGTAGAACTCAGCAGTAAAAATTTATAATTAAAAAAATTAATAAACAAATTTAAAAATTTTTTTAATTTACATATTATCCTTTTTCTTGGTTAGTCTTGCTCGTGGTTTATCAACACAACTTTTTGGCTGGGCCTGGTGTCTCACACTTGTAATCCCAGCACTTTGGGAGGCCGAGACAGGCAGATCACCTGAGGTCAGGAGTTCGAGACCAGCCTGCCCAACATGGTGAAACCCCATCTCTACTAAAAATACAAAACTTAGCTGGGCATGCTGGCGGGTGCCTGTAATCCCAGCTACTGGAGCTGAGGCATGAGAATAGCTTCAACCTGGGAGGCGGTGATTGTAGTGAGCCAAGATCAAGCCATTGCACTCCAGCCTGGGGGACCGAGCGAGACTCCATTTCAAAAAAAAAAAAAAAAAAAAAAAAAAGTTTCCATTTTTTGATCATTTATATTATCATTCAGTCTTCATTTCATTGAGTTTTGTTCTAATCTTTATTATTTATTGTATTTTAATAATTTGGGGTTTCATTTGTTTTTATTTTCTATTTCCTTGAGGTACAATATTAAGTTGTTTGTTTTCTACTTTTATGATGCAAGCATTTATTACTATAAACTTTCCTCTTAGCACTGCTTTTGCTATATCCCATAGGTTTTGGTATATTTTGTTTCCATTTTTATTTGTTTCAAGAAATTTGTGGGTTTAATTCTTAAGTTTTTCATTGAACCAATGGTCATTAAGGAGTATACTGTTTAATTTCTATGTATGTACACTTTCCAAAATTCTTCTTGCTATTGATTTCTAATTGTAAATAATCCTGTTATGAGAAGATACATATGTGACTATGATTTATTTTCATTAACTTTTCCCTTAGTCTCAAGAACAGCAATTGTCATTTAAGTTCTGGTGCCTTCCCAGCAACAAATAAAAAATATTCAACTGCTTCAGAAAAATAATGTAATATATATGTTACAGGAAGGAACATAGTTTTAGTATCATTGTTTCTCCCAATATAAAAACACAGATTTCTATTTTCAGTTATTATACATTTTGGAAATGGGATAAGATGCTATGTAGTGGATTTGTTAATAAAATCATCTGGCTGATAGAAAGTGAACAAATTGCCACAGCCAACTTGCTAGTTTTCAAAGCTGTGGCATACAATGAAATTCAATTAACACAAAAGCTATATTGAGCATAATTGAATCTTGCTTTTATGATTCTGAAGACACTTAAGAACTTTTAGTGTTCCAGGGTCATCATTATGAATATCAATTCTTATTGGAATGTGGAAGTGCAAGATAATATATGTTTCCAATTAACAAAAGTTTAGACAGGCAACAGAGCTGACTATATTGGTGTTTAAAGAGCAGGCAGGATTTTTTCTATAATTTGTCCCTTGCTATACCTAAAAGGAGAATATTTTTTGAAGGACTTGCTTTTGTTGGGCTAGTTAATGTCATTGCTCATTCATTTATTCAAATAAATTTACTGAGAAATTAGTATGCTCCCATTTCTGAGGTGGAAGAAAAGTGATAAAGATCAATCTTTGTAATGTATGCACTCATAGATAGAAATAAATTAAATAATATGTTGTTTAAGATACTATTTATTTTTTTGTTTAGTCTATTCTGGGAACAAAATACATTGACTGTAACTGTACTTGGAAAAGGTCTGCCTGGTCTATGTAAATAAATGGCATTTGGAAATTATAAAACAGTAAAAATGTCTGATAAGGATAATTAGAATATCTGTCCTTACAGTGTCAAATATACTCTGTTTACTATATGATTACTTGAATGCTGGGGTCCGCGTGTTTCCTAAACAAAGGAATGACCACACAAGACAACACAAGACAAGACAAACATGGCGGCCGTGCCGAAAGACATGCTCCGCTTTATTTTATACAGTCATTTGTGGAATGTTACCAAGTCACAAGACACATTGTTGTTTTTCTCACCTTTCTCTGACTTTCTGGATTTTCAAGATGTTTACACATAAACAAGCCCCCAGGGCCTGCTGTTTGCAGCTGGCTCCTTTGTCCTCCCTGTTTGCAGGGAAGGAATGCCCTGCTTCGTTTGCAAGAGCAGGACTTATCGGAACGTCTCGTTTGCCAGCACGTAGTCCTCTACACTTGAAATATAAATATAAAACCTGAACAGTGATGTTTTGAGATATGCTTCCAAGTTCCTTAATGCTGAAGATCTGGAAGAATTTTGACCTATGTGACTATGAGAATAGTGTCTGTTCTCATATATCTTGATCAGCCTCTTCCAAGTTCTTCTGATCTTTTGTGTTTCCTATTATGATTTTTTCTTATACTATGTTTGCTGCAATTGACTTGTTTTCTATTTTATGACCCTTATATTTTCAATCATTGCATATGTGATTGTTTCAATCTCCTTTAAAGTATATATTCTTATTATGTCTAATTTCCTGAAGATCTTGTTTCACTTTAATAGATCTAGCAAAATGTCAGTTTCCTCCTTCCTTGATAGCTATGGAAGTAATCTGATTATTTATTTTCAGGGTTATAGAGCTCTCTTCATAGCCCAATCACTCCTTCCTGCTTGAGACTTCTAAAGTTTGTGTTCTTCCTCAAATTTCCACAATATGAGTTTTTGAAAGTTACAATATATATATTGTGTATATATGTAAATATGTATGTTTATATATAAATATATACACACATATATGTATTTATATATATTTTGCCCCCTTCTTGATACAGAGCAAGCTGAAAATGGGTTCTAAACTGATGGACGTCTTTCTATTAATTAGTGGTAAGATTTATTTTCTGTATCACACGATTGAAAATCATTTTGTAGCTCAGGAAATCCCTGTTTAACCATGTCACACTCAATACTACATAAGACTTAAAAGAATAGTCCCTGCTCCCAAGAAGAAATAAGACGTATCAAATATTAGTTGCAAATATCTGCTATGGTTACATACAGATAGATGTAGGTGTGAAACTTACTTTTACTTTTTTAAAAAGGATGGTGTGGAAATTTTCTTCAGTTTTCGTATCTGTAAACAGGTATATAATTCTAGCATTACTATACAGTGTTATTTATCTTGGGGATAGTCAAGGTAGAGTGTGGATTAAATGTATATCTTACATTGACTGCTAGGTTGTGCTGTGGTAGTTAATTTAGCTCTAATAATCTCAGAAGACCAAGGAAGGTTGAATAGGAGGGTATCATTTTGGTAGACCATAGATCAACTAGGGCAGATCATAGGTAGATTGATAGATATAGCATATACATAGGCCCAGAATTTCACAAAATAAATTTGTTCATTAACAAATGTTGGGAATTTGCACAAGGAAAATAAAATCATAGTGACAGATATACCAGTTAAGAATTCATGTTCTGAAATCAGATATGCTTTGTTTGAATTCTAGAAGTATCGCTTACTTTAGTACCTTTGATACCTTCCTATATTATATGTAAGAAAGAGGAAATAATACATGCCACATAGGAGTACTGTAATGATTCAATTAGTTAACATAGGCAAAGTACTCTCAACAGTGCCAAACATTTAGTCATTGCTCAATAGGTAGTAGCTCTATCATTCATATGAAGTCAAGACATAATGAGACTTAAAATTACCATAGAAAGAGTAAATTACTTGGCTTTTGCTACAGATGGGAGACAAAGTTATTAAGAAAAGTATGGGGAATGGCAACCGACAACAAGGGAGGGTAGTGGGACCTAAAAATTATTTCCTCCTCATTATTTGCTGAATTTTTACAGAACCAATTAATGTATGTATGTACACATGTATGTATTCATTCAACAGTTATTTATTAAGCACATACTAAGTGCAAGTACTATGCTTGGTACGAAGACCTAGCCTATAACAGTGACACAAGGCAGGCATTTTCTCTACTTTCATGGAACTTACAGTCTAGTGAGGAAAAATATTAGAGTTTAGAAGGACCTTAAAAGATTTGTCTTGCCTAGTACTTTCAAAAGTATGCTTTATAAAATGGTATTGTCTTATGAGATATGAATAGCTATTTGATAAATAAATGTGTTTCAATGATCAAATTTGGTAAACAATGTATATTATATCACCCTAATTGGAGATTTATAAAACATATTGAGTACGTCAAATGCTCTGAGAAGTCCTGCAGTAAACTTGTTTACCTTGGTTTAATATAGCATTTCTAAAATATTTTTGACTACAGAAGACTTTATTTTTGTACAAAATCTGTGAATGTCACATGGGATATAATAGACTTCATAGAACACAATTTGAAAGGGTCTGGTCTAACTCAATAATCTTATTTTGCAATTGACATAAAAATCAAAGAAAATACCTAGCTTAATTAATATTGCACAGTTTCTCATTGGAAGGGTAGGGGATTAGAAGTTTGGTCCATGCTTTTTCCACCTTACCGTGAAGCTTCCTAGGAATGAAATTTTCTTTGTTTTACTTTATTACAGACACTTAAAAAGAGATTGTGAAGCATAATTTATTTTGTGAATGCCACATCGCAAGTTTAACTTTAGATAATTCAGAGGATAAATTACATAATCAACATAAGGTCTGTCTTGAAAGCTAGAATAATCTAAAATATAATTGTATAAATTATCAGTTATAAAGTATACATTTAGCATTTCTGTATTATACTTTGAATTATGTAAAACATTTTGTATTAGTCTGTTCTCATGCTGCTAATAGTGACATAACCAAGGCTGGGTAATTTACAAAAGAAAGAGGTTTAATTTACTCACAGTTCTACGTGGCTGGGGAGGCCTCACAGTCATGGTGGAAGTCGAATGAGGAAGAAAGTTACATCTTACAAGGCTCCAAGAGAGCGTGTGCAGAGGAACTGCCCTTTTATAAAATCATCAGATCTCATGAGACTTATTCACTATTACGAGAACAGCACAGGAAAAACCTGACACCATGATTCAATTGCCTCCCACTGGGTCCCCCAGTGACTCATGGGGATTATGGGAACCACAGTTCAAGATGAGATTTGGGTGGGGACACAGCCAAACCATATCATACTTGATAGTATCATTATAAATTGTAATAACTTAACCTATAACTCCACATTGATTGTCCAAAACAGATCATCTGGCTATCTTAAATTAGGGGATTTTTAACAAAACAAAGTTTTAGTTTTATATTTTGGGGAAGAGAATCCCTCCTGTCCACTAGTGTGTTTGGTTATCTTGTTGAAGAATTAGCACAAATCATCCTCTCACTGTATTCCTGCAAGTGCAAAAAGTGTTTTTAGTAGAGGAATTCTGCTTTGTTTTGTTTTGCTTTTGTTTTTTTATAGACAGTGGAGACAAAAAAAAAAAAATGGTAGTTATTTGATGCAAAGGTGTACAATTAAGCAATTTGCTATTCTCTGTTTTTCTGACCTCTTACCACTCATACTAGTCACAAAAGCTAACTATATTTTGATTACTTTTTAAAAAAATAAATAAAGAAAACAAACATAGAAACAAAAAAGGGGGTGGGGATATAAAATAGCTCAATAATGAAGAGAACAGCAGCAAACTCTCACTGCTCTTTGAAAAAAATAGTTTTAACAAAGTAAGCAGGAATCATTTTCTCTGGCTGAATGTTGATTCCCCAGCGTGCTCTCAGTAAGTAATTAGAATGGCCCACTGAATATCAGCATCAGCTTGTTTATTCTCATTATTTTATCATTTTAAAAACCCTCTAGGTGATGAGACATGCAGTATAGAACATAATTACCATTATTAGCATACTAATTGGACACAAAAATAGGCCAACTACAAGGTAGCCAACTGAATAATTTCACATTAATCAAACACCATAGTGAATAAGCCTATTGTTAAATTGACAGCTACCATAATTGGCAATATTTTGCAGTGAAATATCAGAATTTCCTTGTAATATCTCTCCAGTGTCATATAATTTAGTAATTTCCCATGTTCCAATCTTCAAATGTGTATGTCTACCTCAGATTCAAGAAATCATTATGATCAGAATTCAAGTCTTTTCACAACTGACCTGAGTGTTTAAAGAGAAGCTTTTTAGCCTTCAGCAAGAGATGTGAGTGATAATACAACAATACAGCTACCAATTTAGTCACTTATTGCTGAATATCAAGTTTTATTTCTAAATATGTATTGTTCTAAATTCAAAAGACTCTTGATTACATTAACAGTATCTTGCAGATGGTATATTTTATAAAAGTGCAAATATGATACCTGGTAGTAACTATTTACTTAACATTGTAACATTCTTTATGCATTATCAGTTATAAACTCTAATTGTTTCATGCCAGCAGTATTTTTTTTTTTTTCTTTTCTGCAGATAA
This sequence comes from Piliocolobus tephrosceles, assembly GCF_002776525.5. Taxonomy (NCBI): domain Eukaryota; kingdom Metazoa; phylum Chordata; class Mammalia; order Primates; family Cercopithecidae; genus Piliocolobus; species Piliocolobus tephrosceles. The sequence goes on from NC_045445.1 coordinate 71,066,702, forward strand.
ATATAGACGGTCCAGACCAAAATTCTTGCTCAGTAGAAGAGACACTGTATGAGGACTCAGAATGGATAGAAGATGCCCTTTTTCTGGCCTCCTGTGATGGCACTTTTATTAGATACCCTGCCTATTCAAATATCACTAATGGCCACCAGCTGCCCTCAGGAGTCGGCTCTCAATTGCGCACCATTTAAAACCTTCCACAGTATGACCCCAGCAGGTCTTTTACACTGATTCCCAAAATAAACCCTCTGTTCTAATCAGCCAATCTCCTCTATGCCAACCATACATGTTATAATTCTCTGATGTATATCTCCTGCACATGTTTTCTCCTCTTGGATAACCTGCACCCTTCTTTTACACTTCTGAAAATCCTCTTTTTCTCAAAGATTAAGTCAAAGCCTTCCTCCATGAAAAATTTCTTGACTCCTGACACTAGGAATCATCTTTGCTATTTCTAAAGTTATATCATCCTTACTATTTATTTTGCACACATGTATATACTCAGAAAACACTGAGCACCTATTAAATGCCAGCCACAGCATTTGGCAACAAAAGAACAAAGATGTCTCTGACATAGTTCCTTCCTGAAGTTTCACAAGTATGGTTTTATCAATTTTAATTACTTCAGCTTCACTAACTTTCTTTCCTCCTCCATCATTCATTTTCTTTATTAGCACCTTTGACTGATTCCTCTAGAGTATGGACATCTGTTCCTATATTGGCTTCTGGACCTGGGTCTGACACTGAACTTTATTTTGTTCCTTCAATTGTCTGTACTTGTTTTCCCATTTATAAAATGAAGGAGATGAACTAGGTTAATAGTCTACGTATTTAGCTGGACTTAAGAATCATTTGTGTAGCATTTTAAATGTACAAGGGGTTGGATTAGAGCAATGTTTCCCAATTTTGGTTGCACATTAAAATTCTATGGGAAGTTTTAAAAACTGTTGAGCCACCCACAAAGAACAATTTATTCAATTTCTGGGATGTCAGTATTTTCTAAAAGGCTAACCTAGGTAAATTTAATGTGTCGGTGTTTTCTAACAGGCTGAACCAAGTGAATTTAATGTATAGTTGAGAACAACTGAACTTTCTGATTCTGATTTGTAGGGCCTTATACTTTAAAAAACATTAAAGTAATTTAAAAGTAATTTATAAGACTTTAGCAAGTCCATAACATTGAATATTAAGAAGGCAGTAACATTAATGTGTGGAGCAACACACTTTTAAAAATGTGTTTCAGGACTTGGTGAAACTCTATGACAATTTTGAAGAAAGAAAATGTAACATTACCTTTATGTATTATCAGGCTTAATCAAAATAACCATTTTCTAACTTAACACATGGTCTAATTCACTTAGGAGATTAAACAAATATTAGACATTTAATTGTGACTTATGAAAGAGATAAAGGATTCAAGAATAGGCACAAATCCAATTTCTGACAGAAAGCACTGAACTTTTGCAACATTTCACTCTTGGGGTTTAGCTTTTCGTCATCTATTTGTGTTACATTAAAAAAGAGTCCTTGGATGAGTCTTTGGCCTGAACATAGCTCTGCAGCTAGATCATACCTAACTTGTAAACCTCATAGGAGAGAGCTGTGAAATGCATCTCATAGCTAGCTATAAGAAGTGTATCAGTTATGATGTTGGCCCAAATGCTATAACAGATATCTAGAATCAAAGTGATAGTCGCTTAGAGGCAATAAAATTTGTTTTTATCTCATGCAAAGTTTGTCTTTATGATCCAGGGCTGATATGGTAACTCTACAACTGTTATAGACCTATGATACTTCCAAATTGTTGCATCTACAGCCTAAAGATGCAGCTTTCACCTTTTGGCCTGAAATGGCTGCCTCAGCTCCCATTTATTGTATTCACATCCCATCTAGTAGGAAGGAGAAAATGTGAAAAATGGAGAATATTATTTATCCTTAAGGGGAATACCTCAGCTATTGTACACATCACTTTTCTCACATCTCATTGCCAGAACTTAGCCATGTGGCCAGATGTTGCTGTAAGTGAGGCTTACAAATGTGGTGTTCAGCTGAGATGCAGTATGCTCAAATAACAATTTTGCTAGTACATAAGAAGTTGGGGAAAATTGTTAATTTCTGTCAGAGGCAGAATGTTGTAATAACTTGACCAATTAGTTCCTTTACTAAGGTCCTTCAATGTTCATAGCTAAGGACAGATTAACTCTTTATTTCCTTCCTCAGCTGAGCTCCCTACTCTCCACACTCACATTGTCACCACCTATAAAGTCACCTTCACTATAGTCTCTGAGACCAATCAATTTTATTTTTATTTATTTATTTATTTATTTGCTACTCATCAAACTATTTTTTCTTTTGGTGCCATTCTACCTACTACTAATGAAGTTGTTGGGTCTAGGTGATTTAACTTTTCTGATTTTTGGCAGGTGGTACATGAACACGTAGCTTAAGATCAATTAATTTGATTCTCCAACTTGAGACTATGAATATAAATCAGGGGAAATAAAGAAGTAGAAATGCTTTAGAGTTAATTTGGCATATGTCAGTGGTAACTTTTATGCTATCAGTGAAATCCAGTATTCAATGGTTGCTATAGTGATAGTGTTACCCTAACTAGGTTTGACCTTGGCTGTGTTTCCTGTTTTCTTTGGTTTCTGACATTTTTCTTTGCTCAGTAGTGGGTAGTTACTGTTTAATGAATACAGAGTTTTAGTTTTACAAGATGAAAAAATGTTTCAAGATGGATGGTGGTGAGAGTTGCTCAGTAATATAAATGTACCTAATGCTAATAAATTGTACTCATAAAAAAGGTTAAGATGGTAGAGTTTATATGTATTTTACCAATTTTTTAAGAAATAAAAAAGAAATAAAAACATTTTCAGGTTTAACAAAATCTGAGGAAGATCGTTACCAACAGACCACCTTTCCACAAAAAGCTAAAGATGGTCCTAAAAGTTGAAACAAAAAGTCAGTAACTAGAAGTTGTACAAAGAAATTAAAAAATCTCTGCTGAAAGCCAACGTTACTGTATTTCGGTTTTTAATTGAACTTTTTATCCCTTTAATAATATGAAAGAAAAATCCATAAAAAATAATTATAGTGGGCATACAATATAAAATTACATGATTTGTGACAACAACATAATGGAGGAACAGATCTTATTAGAAGCAAAATGTTTGCTAATGAAGCTAAGTTGGTCTCAATTGAATCTAGATTGCTATAAATGTAAGTTGTTAATTGTGATTCCCATGCTAACCATTAGGAAAATATCTAAAAAATACACTCAAAAGGAAATGAGAAGATAATAAATGATGCATTTAAAAAATCAACTAAACACAAACACATTGGAGACAATGAGAAACAAAAAGGTATAACACACACAGAAAATAAATAGCAAAAGAGCTGAAATAAATCTTCCCTTAACATTATATTTTTGTAAATGAATTAAACTCTGAAATCAAAAGTCAGAAATTTGCAGAATTGAATTACATTAAAACATGATCCAACTGTATGCTGTCTACAAGTTATTCACTTTAGATTATAAGCGCAAATAGGTGAAAACGGAAAGAATATAAAACATTTCATGAAAATAGCAACCAACAGAGAACTAGAGTACTATATTAATCTCAGCCAAAATAGATTTTAAGGCAAGATCTGTTGCAAGAACAAATAAATATATTGTATATTGTAAGAGTCACTATAGTAAGAAAATATACTAATGGTAAATATATTTGCACCAAACTTCACAGTCACAAGTTATATGAAGTAAACATTGACAAAATTGAAGGCAGAAAAGAGAGTTCTATGATAATAATTGGAAAATTCAATGCCCTATTTTTCATAATGAATAGATAGTAGGTTGAAGAAGAGTCAGGGAACTTGACTAACACTATAAACCAATCAGATGTAATACACATATATCAAACATTTATAGTACAATAGCAGATACACAATTCTCTCAGAAGCAAATGGAATATTCTCCAGGATAGACCACATTTTAGAACACAAAACAAGCCTCTATGGATTTTAAGGAGTAGATGTCATACAGAGTATCTTCTCTGACCACAATGGAATGAAGCTAGAAATTAATTGCAGGAGTATAACTAAAAAATTCACACATGTGTCAAAATTAAACAACATAGTCTTGAACAACCAATGGGTCAAAAACAGTACTCACAAGGGAAATTAGAAAACACTTAGAGATCGAGGCTGGGTGGGGTGGCTCATGTCTGTAATCCTTGCACTTTGGAAGGCTGAGGTGGGTGGATTACTTGAGATCGGGAGTTTAAGACCAGCCTGGCCTACATGGTGAAACCTTGTCTCTATTAAAAATACAAGCCAGGTATGGTGGCATGCACCTGTAATCCTAGGTACTTGGGAGGCTGAGGTGAGAGACTCTCTTGAATCCAGGAGGTGGAGGTTGCAGTGAGCCTAGATCATGCCAGAGAAAGACCCTATTAAAAAAAAGAAGAAGAGGAAAGAAGAAAGAAAGAAAAGAAAGAAAGAAAGAAAGAAAGAAAGAAAGAAAGAAAGAAAGAAAGAAAGAAAGAAAGAAAGGAGGGAGGGAGGGAGGGAGGGAGGGAGGGAGGAAGGAAGGAAGGAAGGAAGGAAGGAAGGAAGGAAGGAAAGAAGGAAGGAAGGAGGAAAGGAAGGAAGGGAGGAAAGGAGGAAGGGAGGAAAGGAGGAAGGGAGGAAGGGAGGAAGGAAAACACTTAGAGATCAATAAAAACTAAAACAAACATATCAAAACTTATGAAATATAGTAAAGGCAGGACTCAGAGGGAATTTTACAGCAGTAGATGCCTACATTAAGCAAAAATAAAGGTCTCAAGTTAATCCCCTAACTATGCAGATTAAGGAACTAGAAATAATAGAACTGCAAGTTAAACCCAAGGATGGAATAAAAAAATAATTATGGCTGAGATAGGTGAAATAGGTTATGGAAAAACCAATCAAAAGTTGGTTCTTTGAGAAGACCAACAAAAATGACAAACCTCTAGCTAGACTGGTGGAAAAAAAAGGGAGAAAAGATACAAAATGAGTAAAATAAGAAACGATATTGGGAGCATTACTATTTGGGACCTTACAGATATAAAAGTCAATTGTAAAACAATACTATGTACAACTCTATGTAAACAAAATAGATGACCTAGATGAAGCAGACAAATTATTAGAAAGCCATAATTTGTTAAAACTGACTCAAGAAGAAATGAAAATATGAATAGTCCAATAATAAAAAACTGAAACCGTTCTAACTCCTTTTCCTTGTTCCCAAAGTAAAGCCCAGAAACATGTGGTTTTCCTGGTAAATACTATCAAACATTTAAAGAATTATTGCCAATCCTTATTAATCTTTTGCAAATGATACAAGAGAAGGGACTGCTTTTTAACTAATTTCATAAGGCACTCTTTTTTTTTTTTTTTTGAAACTGAATCTCACACTATTGCCCAGGCTGGAGTGCAGTGGCATGATTTCAGCTCACTGCAATCTTAGCCTCCTAGGTTCAAGTGATTCTCTTGCCTCAGCTTCGCAAGTAGCTGATATTATAGGCGCCTGCCAGCATGCCCAGCTAATTATTGTATTTTTAGTAGAGATGGGGTTTCACCATATTGACCAGGCTGGTCTTGAACTACTGACCTTGTGATCTGCCTGCCTCGGCCTCCTAAAATGCTGGGATTACAGGTGTAAGCCACCGCACCTGGCCAGGCTATCATTATTCTGATGCAAAAACCAGGTAAACTCATCACAGAAAATTACACATCAATATCACTCATGAATATAGATACAATTTCCTCAAAATACACTTGAAAAAAAGACTCAAAAGCATGTAAAGAGGATAATATCACCATGACTTATTTGAATTTATCCCAAGAATGAAAGGATATTTTAAGAAAATTAATAGAATGAAGAGCAATAAAACATATGATCATCCTGATTGATAGAGAACAATCATTTGACAGCATTAAACACCTTTTTGTGATAAAAATACATGGAAAACTAATACTGTAAGGAAACTTTCTCAACATAATAAAGGGCCTTTTGAAAGACCTACGGCTAACATCCTACTCAATGATGTCATATTGAAAGTTTTCCTCCTAAGATCAGGGACAAGACAAAGATGTCCATTTTTACCTCTTCCATTTAATATTGCACAGAAGTTCTAGATAGAGCAATTAGGCAAGGTAATAAAAAAATTAAAAGCTTCCAAATTGTAAAGAAAGAAATAACTTAGCATGTCCACAAATATTGAAATGTCCACTAAAAAACCTTTTTAATATAATTAAGAATTTATGCAAAGTTCCAGGGTACAAGATCAGTACACAGAATCAGTTTAGTTTCTATGCACCAGCAATGAACAGGAAAGAAGTTTTTTAAATTTATTTTTACAATTTAAAAAATTTTTAAATTGTTAAAATTTAGTAATAAATGTAACTAAGGCACGGAAACACTTGTATGGAAACAACAACACAACATTGCTGAAAGATGTTAAAGACCTAAAAATATGAAAAGAAATTCTGTTCTCATGGATTGAAAGACTTAATATTATTAAGATATTAATAAAACCCATAAATCTGTAGTCAATGTCTCTAATAACATCTCAATGTCTTTTTTTCCAGAAATGAATAAAATCTATCATTAAAATTGCATAGAATTGTAAGGGTCCCTGAATAGCCAAAACAATCTTGAGAAGGGACAGTAAAGTTGGAAGAACCATATTTGTTAATTTCAAAACATACCCCAAAGGTAACTGGCATAGGACAGACATCTAGTGCTGTGGACTAGAACTGACTATCCAGAATAAACTCATATATCAATTACCATTGATTTTCAACATTGTCAAGTTCATTCAATGGGGGAAATAACAGTCTGTTTAACAAATTTTCATAGGAGAGCTGCATATTCACTTGCCAAAGTAGACACCTATGCCACTCCAGATATAAAGATTAACTTGAAATGTATCAATGACCCAATTTTAAGAGTTAAAATAATAAAAATCCATTAGAAGAAAACACAGGGGTAAGTCTTCATGGCTTTGGGTTTGGCAATGGTTTTTTAGATATGACACCAAAAGCATGAGCAGCAAAAGAAACAAATAGATAATTTGGACTTTAACAAAATTTAAAAACTTGTACATCAAAGGACATTATCAACAAAGTGAAAACCCACATAATAAAAGAAAATATTTGCAATATCAATCAAGAGTCTAGTATCAAGAATATATAAAGAAAAATAAGACAAACATTCCAATTAAAAATGGGACTAAAACATAAAAAGATGCTCAATATAATTAGTCATTAGGAAAATGCAAATCAATACTGCAAGCAGATACTGTTTCACTCCCATTAGGACAGCTATAAAGAAATGAAAACAAGTGTTGACAGAGATGTGGAAAATTTGGAACACTCATACATTGCTATCGGAATGTTTAACAGTTTTCTCACTGTGGAAAACAATTTGATAGTTCCTCCAAAAGTTGAGCATGGAATTACCACATGACCCGGTAATTCTACTTCTAGGTATATACTAAAATAATTTAAAATAGATACTCAAACAAGCACATGTAAAGGCATCTTCATAGCACCACTATTTACAATAGCCAAAATGTGGAAACGTCCCAACTGTTTTATGAATAGAACAATGAGAGACAAATTGTGTTATGTACACACAAGGGAATATTATTTAGCCATGTAAATAAGTTAATCTCTGATAACAGTTAAAGCATGGATGAACCCCCAAAATGATATGCTCAATATTAGAAGTCAGCCATAAAAGATCACCTATTGTATGACTCCATTTACACGAAATATCTATTAGAGAATGAAAAAACTCATAGAGAGAGAATACAAATGGTGGTTTCCAGGGTCTTGAGACAGGAGAAAATTGGGAAAAACTGCTTAATGGGTGAGGTTTTTTTCTTTGGAATGACAGAAGTATTTCAGAACTATATAGGGGTGGTGATCACATGAAGTTGTGAATGTAATAGATGCCACTGAGTTGCTTTTAATAATGGCTAATTTTATTTTACATGAACCTCACCTCAATGAACTATTTAAAAAATAGTTTTGTACTTTAGAAGGAAGTCTTCTACCATTATTCATAGTAATGAGTGCACTGAATTAAAAGAGGAAACATTTACCTGAACATTTAAAGTTTTCCATGTCACTGGATAGGTAAGCAGGCAAAAAATATATAGTTATGATTTTGGCTAAAATTATTGATCCTGACTCCTACTACTCAATGGTTACAGAGAAAAAATATGGTCAAAATTCAAGTGATATCTTGTATTTTTTTCTCAAAAAAAAAAAAATATGCAGTGGTAAAAGTTAATGGAAAATTACTCTAACAATTTAAGCTAACAAACCATGGTGAGTAATATAAAAAGAGGAATCACAACTTATCTTTCATTTAAGTGGCGGAGGTAGCAACACCCAGTTTTTAACAACAGTGGCAGTGATATCTTAATCATGCTGCTCAAATGGTATGGCCTAATTTGTAATTCCTGCCACCTGGCTTCTTCTTTTGGTACTTGACTGTTCTCCCAAGTCTGATTATCCAGTTTTCCAGCTCTATTCTGCTTATAATGACCAAAGTAACTTCCTGTCGTTTGCCACTAACAAACTTGATTGGACAAGAGTATCTGAACTCTCCCAACCTAGCCTACCATCAAACTCCAGATTTTACTGTTTAGGTTCCCTCTTTGCATTTCCTCTAGTCAGTTACTTTTACATCTATCACCCACTTTCCTCCTTATGTCCTTATTTTCTGAAACTCTTTGATATATAGTGTTTAGATCATTTCTCTTCTGTCCCTCTGGTCTTATTAAGTGCTCAAAATATAGCCCCCAGGGGGTAGGGGCAAGGCCCTGGAGTAAATGGAACAAGGTTCACTAACAGATATTGTACACCACACACACACACACACACACACACACACACACACACACACACACAC
>NC_045445.1:71075658-71087010 GCF_002776525.5 Piliocolobus tephrosceles
ACACACACACACACACACACACACACACACACACACACACACACACAACTCCACTTCCCTAATGCATAGTCCTACATAATGGAAAAACTGTTGATCTATACTTCTCAATGTACGTGTATATTTAAGGACACTTTGTGCACTGCCAAATCTCTATTAAAAATCATATTAATACTTCAGGTAACCATTAGTGGCTATAAAAATCTGACAATACTCTAGACACTTGGAATCCAGTAGAATAAAACCAAAGCAATCAACCAAACAAACAAACAAAATAGGAAAACTTTCTGAAGCCACTTTCCCTTCCATTTACAGACAAAATCTTGAATATGGCCAACAGTTGATCAGGTCACAGAAAGGTTACTTAAACATCTGTTGTAGCCGAAACTATGTCTATATCGAGTCTCCTTAAAACAATAGTGTCTTTTGAGATATTATTAAATACCCCAAGATAAAAAAGGAATTATATTTTAAAAGCTTGAGAAATGCTGAATTTAAAACTGTGCAACAGTTGTTCTTACTCTAGAACTTATCGAATTATAATCAATGTGTGATGTAAACACCAAGGATAGAAGTGGAATATCCAGCTGTTTCTTAAATATATTTGATGGTCGTTTTTTCTTAGACAGCCCATTAATTGAGACCAACTGAAAACACTTGTGCTCTGACGAATATGATTTGTAAAGCCTATGTGATTTTAAATACCTACATAGCGTTTTCCGTGCTAAAATGACTGACCCTTTTGATACTGGAGAGAAAGAATACCAGAATAATGTTTGGGATTTACCCTAAAAAAGAGAAAACAGAGCCAGGTCTTCCCCTCTGAGTACCTCCATCCGTCTACTTTACCCAAGAGGTTTCTGTAATGCAATTTCTGCAACAACAACAACAAAATCCATTCTGTACTCTCATACTCTCATGCTGTTTCACCATTCAAAAGGTGGAGTCTATTTTCCTTTTTTCTTGATAGTAGGGAGGCTTGTGACTTCCTTTGACCAACAGACTGCCGTGGAAGTGACTCTGTACCAGTTCTAAACCTAACCTTTAAGACTGTTAATAGCTTCTGATTTCCCTCTCTTAGGAGCTAGCCATCATAAAAAGAAGTAGGTACACCCTGCTAAAGAGAAAAGCTATTTTGAGAAAAACAGGTCCTGAAAAATTAGAGACTACACTGGGAAAGAGAGAGTCCAAGGGAGCCCCCAATCATTCCACACAACCAAGCTGAGGCACTAAATATATGAGTAAGACCATTTTGTATCTTCCAGCTAGAGTTGAGCTTCTCAAGCCAATACTATGTAGAAAGGAGACTATCTGTCCCTTCTGAGCCCTACCCAAATTCCAGAATCGTGAGTAAATAAATGACTTTTACTGTTTTAAGATAGTAAGTTTTCGGGTATATTTTTATGTAGCAATAAATAGCTGAGAGAGTTACTTTTCCTTTTAGAAAATTAACTAGACTGATCAACATCTACCCCCTGAAAATATCCACTGTGCTATCCAAAAAGTGATATTTTGACATAAAATTACTAGAAATAAAATAATTTGAACAGTAATATGGTTTCTTTAATAGAAAATAACAGTATAAAGTGGGCGTTCACGAAAATTAAAGCAGACCTTTCCAAAGTGTCTATCTGACCGGCAAAGGATTCTTAGCTAATAGGGGAAATAAGGGCTATTAAACTTGGAACCACATAATAGTATTTCTATGACTAGCCTCATATATATAGAAAGAGAAAGCCGATGATTTCTCACACAAGGAGAAGATATGAGCCCATGAGAGATTCATCTCTTTTTATAAGCTCAGTTAATCAAATGCCTCTTGTTTGAGGCTTCTTTTAAAGAAAACACTCTCTGGCATGCACAATTGTCCAATATGCTTTAATACTTAACGTCCTCAAGCAAGGAACTCAAGGGATTTTTCAGACCAGTGATTTCTGTTTCACACTGCACTTTGGGAAGCTGATAAACAATTCCAATGCACTTCTTAGAAAAATGTCCATACAGACATTCCCAATTTTGCATTTGATTGTAGAGGATTAATAGAATAGCTTAACTCCAATCATATTGAGTCTAGTCATCCATGGAGATTGGAGATGGTTCACAAACCACAGAATAAGGACCCCTTTCTAAATCTGAGGTAAATTTTACTTAAATGCAGTTATATAAAATAAAGCAAAATGAGAAAAATTGAGTGTGTCAAGTGGCACAATTCTTTTGGAAGATAATTGTATAATGTACATAGAAGGCTTTAGAATTTCCCAGGAGCAATTCTGCTTCAATCAATGTTATTTGTAAGATCAGTAATCTGATTAGAATTTATATAAAAATACTATCATCACAGGCCCAAAAAATGGAAAATACAGTAAATACTCACAAAAAGAATTGGTGAAGGTGGCAAAGCAAGATGGCCAAATAGGAACAGCTCCAGTCTCCAGCTCCCAGCGCTAGCAACACAGAAGACAGGTGATTTCTGCATTTTCAACTGAGGTACTGGGCTCATCTCACTAGGGAGTGCCAGACAATTGGTGCTGGTCAGCTGCTGCAGCCCAACCAGTGAGAGCTGAAGCAGGGTGAGGCATTGCTTCACCTGGGAAGCACAAGGGGGAAGGGAATCCCTTTTCCTAACCAGGGGAACTGAGACACACAACACCTGGAAAATCGGGTAACTCCCACACCAATACTGCACTTTACCAAGAGTCTTAGCAAACGGGCACACCAGGAGATTATATCCCACACCCGGTCGGGAGGGTCCCACGCCCACGTAGCATCCTTCATTGCTAGCACAGCAGTCTGCGATCTAATGGCAAGGCAGCTGGGAGGCTGGGGGAGGGCGCCCACCATTGCTGAGGCTTAAGTAGGTAAACAAAGCCCTGGGAAGATTGAACTGGGTGGAGCCCACAGCAGATCAAGGAGGCCTGCCTGTCTCTGTAGACTCCACCTCTGGGGACAGGGCACAGCTAAACAACAACAACAACAACAACAACAAAAAAAAAAAAAAACAGCAGAAACCTCTGCAGACACAAACGACTCTGTCTGACAGCTTTGCAGTGGATCTCCCAACATGGAGGTTGAGATCTGAGAAGGGACAGACTGCCTGCTCAAGAGGGTCCCTGACCCCTGAATAGCCTAACTGGGAGACATCCCCCACTAGGGACAGACTGACGCCCCACACCTCACACGGTGGAGTACACCCCTGAGAGGAAGCTTCCAAAGCAAGAATCAGACAGGTACACTTGCTGTTCAGCAATATTCCATCTTCTGCAGCCTCTGCTGCTGATACCCAGGCAACCAGGATCTGGAGTGGACCTCAAGCAATCTCCAACAGACCTACAGCTGAGGGTCCTGACTGTTAGAAGGAAAACTAACAAACAGGAAGGACACCCACACCAAAACCCCATCAGTACGTCACCATCATCAATGACCAGAGGCAGATAAAACCACAAAGATGGGGAAAAAGCAGGGCAGAAAAGCTGGAAATTCAAAAAATAAGAGCGCATGTCCCCCTCCAAAGAAACGCAGCTCATCACCAGCAACAGATCAAAGCTAGATGGAGAATGACTTTGAGGAGATGAGAGAAGAAGACTTCAGTCCATCAAACTTCTCAGAGCTAAAGGAGGAAATACATACCCAGTGCAAAGAAACTAAAAATCTTGAAAAAGAGTAGAAGAATTGATAACTAGAATAATTAATGCAGAGAAGGCCATAAACGAAACGACAGAGATGAAAATCATGACACTTGAAATACGTGACAAATGCACAAGCTTCAGTAACTGACTCGATCAACTGGAAGAAAGAGTATCAACGATTGAGGATCAAATGAATGAAATGAAGCCAGAAGAGAAATCCAAAGAAAAAAGAAGAAAAAGAAATAAACAAAGCCTGCAAGAAGTATGGGATTATGTAAAAAGACAAAATCTACGTCTGATTGGGGTGCTTGAAAGTGAGGGGGAAAACAGAACCAAGTTGGAAAACACTCTTCAGGATATCATCCAGCAGAACTACCCCAACCTAGTAGGGTAGGCCAACATTCAAATTCAGGAAATACAGAGAACACCACAAAGATACTCCTCAAGAAGAGCAACTCCAAGACACATAATTGCCAGATTCACCAGAGTTGAAATGAAGGAAAAAATCTTAAGGGCAGCCAGAGAGAAAGGTCAGGTTACCCACAAAGGGAAGTCCATCAGACTAACAGCAGATCTCTCGGCAGAAGCTCTACAAGCCAGAAGAGAGTGGGGGCCAATATTCAACGTTCTTAAAGAAAAGAATTTTAAACCCAGAATTTCATATCCAGCCAAACTAAGTTTCATAAGTGAAGGAGAAATAAAATCCTTTACAGATAAGCAAATGCTTAGAGATTTTGTCACCACCAGGCCTGCCTTACAGGAGACCCTGAAGGAAGCACTAAACATGGAAAGGAACAACCACTACCAGCCATTGCAAAAACATGCCAAAATGTAAAGACCATCAAGGCTAGGAAGAAACTGCTTCAACTAACAAGCAAAATAACCAGTTAATATCATAATGGCAGGATCAAGTTCACACATAACAATATTAACCTTAAATATAAATGGACTAAATGCTCCAATTAAAAGACACAGACTGGCAAACTGGAAAAAGAGTCAAGATCCATCAGTTTGCTCTATTCAGGAGACCCATCTCACATGCAGGGACATACATAGGCTCAAAATAAAGGGATGGAGGAAGATCTACCAAGCAAATGGAGAACAAAAAAAAAGCAGAGGTTGCAATAATAGTCTCTGATAAAACAGACTTTAAACCATCAAAGATCAAAAGAGACAAAGAAGGCCATTACATAATGATAAAGGGATCAATTCAACAGGAAGAACTAACTATTCAAAATATATATGCACCCAATACAGGAGCACTCAGATAAAGCAAGTCCTTAGAGACTTACAAAGAGACTTAGACTCCCATACAGTAATAACGGGAGACATCAACACCCCAGTGTCAACATTAGACAGATCAATGAGACAGAAAGTTAACAAGGATATCCAGGAATTGAACTCGTCTCCTCTGCAAGCAGAACTAATAGACATCTACAGAAATCTCCACCCCAAATCAACAGAATATACATTGTTCTCAGCACCACATCAAACTTATTCCACAACGGACCACATAATTGGAAGTAAAGCACCCCTCAGCAAATGTACAAGAACAGAAATTATAACAAACTGTCTCTCAGACCACAGTGCAATCAAACTAGAACTCAGGACTTAGAAACTCAATCAAAAATGCTCAACTACATGGAAACTGAACAACCTGCTCCTGAATGACTACTGGGTACATAACAAAATGAAGGCAGAAATAAAGATATTCTTTGAAACCAATGAGAATAAAGATACAGCATACCAGAATCTCTGGGACACATTTAAAGCAGTGTGTAGAGGGAAATATATAGCACTAAATGCCCACAAGAGAAAGCTGGAAAGATCTAAAATGAACACTCTAACATGACAATTAAAAGAACTAGAGAAGCAAGAGCAAACACATTCAAAAGCTAGCAGAAGGCAAGAAATAACTAAGATCAGAGCACAACTGAAGGAGATAGAGACACAAAAACCCTCCAAAAAATCAATGAATCCAGGAGTTGGTTTTTCAAAAAGATCAACAAAATTGATAGACTGCCAGCAAGACTAACACAGAAGAAAAGAGAGAAGAATCAAATGGATACAATAAAAAATGATAAAGGGGATATCACCACCGACCCCACAGAAATACAAACTACCATCAGAGAATACTATAAACACCTCTACGCAAATCAACTAGAAAATCTAGAAAAAATGAATAATTTCCTGGACACTTACACTCTCCCAAAACTAAAGCAGGAAGAAGCTGAATCTCTGAATAGACCAATAGCAGGGTCTGAAATTGAGGCAATAATTAATAGCCTACCAACCAAAAAAAGTCCAGGACCAGATGGATTCACAGCTGAATTCTACCAGAGGTACAAGGAGGACGTGGTACCATATCTTCTGAAACTATTCCAATCAATAGAAAAAGAGGGAATCCTCCCTAACTCATTTTATGAGGCCAACATCATCCTGATACCAAAGCCTGGCAGAGGCACAAAAAAAAAAAAGAGAATTTTAGACCACTATCCCTGATGAATATTGATGCAAAAATACTCAATAAAATACTGGCAAACCGGATCCAGCAGCACATCAAAAAGCTTATCCACCATGATCAAGTGGGCTTCATCCTTGAGATGCAAGACAGGTTCAACATACGCAAATCAATAAACGTAATCCAGCATGTAAACAGAACCAAAGACAAAAACCACAAGATTATCTCAATAGATGCAGAAAAGGCCTTTGACAAAATTCAACAGCGCTTCATGCTAAAAACACTCAATAAATTCGGTATTCATGGAACATATTTCAAAATAATAAGAGCTATTTATGACAAACCCACAGCCAATATCATACTGAATGGGCAAAAACTGGAAAAATTCCCTTTGAAAACTGGCACAATACAGGGATGCCCTCTCTCACCACTCCTATTCAACATAGTGTTGGAAGTTCTGGCTGGGGCAATCAGGCAAGAGAAAGAAATCAAGAGTATTCAGTTAGGAAAAGAAGAAGTCAAATTGTCCCTGTTTGCAGATAACATGATTGTATATTTAGAAAACCCCATTGTCTCAGCCCAAAATCTCCTTAAGCTGATAAAAAAACTTCAACAAAGTCTCAGGATGCAAAATTAACGTGCAAAAATCACAAGCATTCTTACACACAAGTAACACACAAACAGAGAGCCAAATCATGAATGAACTTCCATTCACAATTACTTCAAAGAGAATAAAATACCTAGGAATCCAACTTACAAGGGATGTAAAGGACCTCTTCAAGGAGAACTACAAACCACTGCTCAATGAAATAAAAGAGGACACAAACAAATAGAAGAACATACCATGCTCATGGATAGGAAGAATCAATATTGTGAAAATGGCCATACTGCCCAAGGGAATCTATAGATTCAATGCCATCCCCATCAAGCAACCAATGAGTGTCTTCACAGAATTGGAAAAACCTGCTTTAAAGTTCATTTGGAATCAAAACAGGTCCTGGATTGCCAAGACAATCCTAAATCAAAAGAACAAACCTGGAGGCATCATGCTACCTGACTTCAAAGTATACTACAAGGCTACAGTAACCAAAACAGTATGGTACTGGTACCAAAACAGAGATATAGACCAATGGAACAGAACAGACTCCTCAGAAATAATATCACAAATCTACAGCCATCTGATCTTTGACAAACCTGAGAGAAACAAGAAATGGGGAAAGGATTCCCTATTTAATAAATGGTACTCTGAAAATTAGCTAGCCATAAGTAGAAAGCTGAAACTGGATCCTTTCCTTACTCCTTATACGAAGATTAATTCAAGATGTATTAGAGACTTAAATGTTAGATCTAATACCATAAAAACCCTGGAAGAAAACGCAGGTAATACCATTCAGGACATAGACATGGGCAAGGACTTCATGTCTAAAACACCAAAAGCAACAGCAACAAAAGTCAAAATTCACAAATGGGATCTAATTAAACTAAAGAACTTCTGCACAGCAAAAGAAACTACCATCAGAGTAAACAAGCAACATACAGAATGGGAGAAAATTTTTGCAGTCTACTCATCTGACAAAGGGCTAATATCCAGAACCTACAAAGAACTCAAACAAATTTACAAGAAGAAAACAAACAACCCCATCCAAAAGTGGGCAGAGGATATGAACAGACATTTCTCAAAAGAAGACATTCATACAGCCAACAGACACATGAAAAAATGCTCATCATCACTCGCCATCAGAGAAATACAAATCAAAACCACAATGAGATACCATCTCACACCAGTTAGAATGGCAATCATTAAAAAGTCAGGAAACAACAGGTGCTGGAGAGGATGTGGAGAAATAGGAACACTTTTACACTGTCGGTGGGATTGTAAACTAGTTCAACCATTATGGAAAACAGTATGGCGATTCCTCAAGGATCTAGAACTAGAAGTACCATATGACCCAGCCATCCCATTACTGGGTATATACCCAAAGGATTATAAATCATGCTGCTATAAAGACACATGCACACGTATGTTTATTGTGGCACTATTCACAATAGCAAAGACTTGGAATCAACCCAAAAGTCCATCAGTGACAGACTGGATTAAGAAAATGTGGCACATATACACCATGGAATACTATGCAGCTATAAAAAAGGATGAGTTTGTGTCCTTTGTAGGGACATGGATGTAGCTGGAAACCATCATTCTCAGCAAACTATCGCAAGAACAGAAAACCAAACACCGCATGTTCTCACTCATAGGCGGGAACTGAACAATGAGATCACTTTGACTCGGGAAAGGGAACATCACACACCAGGTTCTATTATGGGGAGGCGGAGGGGGGAGGGATTGCATTGGGAGTTATACATGATGTAAATGACGAGTTGATGAGTGCTGATGGGTTGATGGGTGCAGCACACCAACAGGGCACAAGTATACATATGTAACAAACCTGCACGTTATGCACATATACCCTAGAACTTAAAGTATAATAATAATTTTTAAAAAAGAATTGGTTAAGTAAATCATAAAACCTTTATACTATGAAGTATTATGAGGCTATTAAAATGGTATTTCTGAAGCATTTTAAAAGACATGAAAATATGTTCACACTGTAATGTTAAATGTATAAAATGAGATAAAAACCTGTACATACATTAAAAGATATACTATATTTTATATGCCATCTTTGTGTGTGTATTCAAATTTATATAGAAGTCTATGCAATATTGAAAATAAATATGGCAAAATATTAAAATTGATCTTCTCTGGATAATGAGATTATGTACAATGGAATTATAGATAATTTAAATTTAATTATATTAGTTTTATTTTTATGTAGTTTTATACATTAATTTAGTTGTACATTTGATTAACATTGGATTGAGTAACACTTGTGTACGCACACACACACACATACACACACACACATAAACATCAACATTGAGATCGAAAGAACAAAGCCCCATCCCCAGATATTTTGATTTTATAATTCTAGAATGGGTCCCAAACATCTGTATGAAAAAAAGAAAAGGGAGAAATACTTTGATTCTGATGCATAGACAAGGTTTACAAGCTTTGCTTTATGGTATTTTCTATAATTTAAGTGTATCATTTGTATGAGAATATGTGTGTGTGTGTATATATATATATTTTTTTCAACATGATCAGAGTACTATATATATATAGTGTATATATATATATATAGTACATATATATATAGTACTCTGATCATGTTGAAAATAAGGAATGTTTTCAATACCAGTCTGAGGAATACATGCAAAAAAGGCATAAATATGTCTTTAGTATTGTTCTCAATATCACTTTTTGAATCCTTATCTTGCTCCTGACAGTCTTTTTTACCGTTACCAATGTAATTTTCTGGAAAAATCAGGACTCCGTGCTCAATACACTGTTAACAAACATGTTAACAATTGTTAACGGTTGTTAAAATGTTGTTAACAAACATGTGAGGACTCAGCAGAGAATGTTTTATGATGGGATTTCCTAACATATATTGCCCAAAACATTAGCTCGACAGGTTGTTGTTAGTGGGCATTTCAAGAAAACAGGATTTCAAAACCAAGTATGTTTGAGGAATACTGAGTTTAGAAAAAAAGTAAGCATATCTATTTAATGAAACACTCCTTAAAAGATATAACGTACTAGTTACCTTGTAAGTCATGTTGAAGATCGAAGAGTAGACTATAATGTGTAATGTTTCCAAACTTATTTGGCCACGGAAACCCCTTTTAGTAAGGAATATCTTGAGATATCAACTAGAGTTCCAAAGAAGGCAATTAGAAAAGCATTACTTTATCATTTTTTATTGCGTCTATTTGATTCCTCTCTCTTTTCTTCTTTATTAGCCTTGCTAGTGGTCTGTCAATTTTGTTGATCTTTTCAAAAAACCAACTCCTGGATTCATTGATTTTTTGGAGGGTTTTTTGTGTCTCTATCTCCTTCAGTTCTGCTCTAATCTTAGTTATTTCTTGCCTTCTGCTAGCTTTTGAATGTGTTTGCTCTTGCCTCTCTAGTTCTTTTAATTGTGATGTTAGACTGCCAATTTTAGATCTTTCCTGCTTTCTCTTGTGGGCACTTAGTGCTATAAATTTCCCTCTACACACTGCTTTAAATGTGTCCCAGAGATTCTGGTATGTTGTATCTTTGTTCTCATTGGATTCAAAGAACATCTTTATTTCTGCTTTCATTTCGTTATGTACCCAGTAGTCATTCAGGAGCAGGTTGTTCAGTTTCCATGTAGTTGAGCGGTTTTGATTGAGTTTCTTAGTCCTGAGTTCTAGTTTGATTGCACTGTGGTCAGAGAGACAGTTTGTTATAATTTCTGTTCTTTTACATTTGCTGAGGAGTGCTTTACTTTCAATTATGTGGTCAATTTTGGAATAAGTGTGATGTGGTGCTGAGAAGAATGTATATTCTGTTGACTTGGGGTGGAGAGTTCCATAGATGTCTATTAGGTCCGCTTGGTGCAGAGATGAGTTCAATTCCTGGATATCCTTGTTAACTTTCTGTCTCGTTGATCTGTCTAATGTTGACAGTGGAGTGTTGAAGTCTCCCATTATTATTATATGGGAGTCTAAGTCTCTTTGTAAGTCTCTAAGGACTTGCTTTATGAATCTGGGTGCTCCTGTATTAGGTGCATATATATTTAGGATAGTTAGCTCTTCCTGTTGGATTGATCCCTTTACCATTATGTAATGGCCTTCTTTGTCTCTTTTGATCTTTGATGGTTTAAAGTCTGTTTTATCAGAGACTAGGATTGCAACCCCTGCTTTTTTTTGTTCTCCATTTGCTTGGTAGATCTTCCTCCATCCTTTTATTTTGAGCCTATGTATGTCTCTGCATGTGAGATGGGTCTCCTGAAGACAGCAGACTGATGGGTCTTGACTCTTTATCCAGTTTGCCAGTCTGTGTCTTTTAATTGGAGCATTTAGTCCATTTACATTTAAGGTTAATATTGTTATGTGTTATCTTGATCCTGCCATTATGATATTAACTGGTTATTTTGCTCATTAGTTGATGCAGTTTCTTCCTAGGCTCGATGGTCTTTACATTTTGGCATGTTTTTGCAATGGCTGGTACCGGTTGTTCCTTTCCATGTTTAGGGCTTCCTTCAGGGTCTCTTGTAAGGCAGGCCTGGTGGTGACAAAATCTCTAAGCATTTGCTTATCTGTAAAGAATTTTATTTCTCCTTCACTGATGAAACTCAGTTTGGCTGGATATGAAATTCTGGGTTTAAAATTCTTTTCTTTAAG
>NC_045445.1:71107010-71121015 GCF_002776525.5 Piliocolobus tephrosceles
CACATGTAACCCTGAACTTAAAATAAAAGTTAAAAACAAAAACAAAAACAAAAAAAAAGAATGTTGATCTGATAAAGATACAAAGTAGAGTTGTGGTTACAAGGGAGTGGAGTGGTGGTGGGGGAGTGATGGTCAAAGGACACACAATTTTAGTTAGATAAGAGGAATAAGTTCAAGAAACTCACTGTAAAACTTGTGACTACAGTTAATAATATATTGTATTCCTGAGCAATGCAAAGAGAGAAGATGTAAAGTATTCTCACCACAATGATGAAAATTATGTGAGGTAAGAATATGTTAAATAGCTAAATTAAGTCATTTGGCAATGTATGTATACTTCAAAACGTTATATTGTACATGGTAAGTATATACTTCAAAACATTATGTTGTATCTGGCAAAGTTTTCTCACCAGAAAAATAAGAACTATATGAGGTAAATATATGTTAATTAGCTATTAGCTATATTTAGTTATTCCACATGTATATACACTCCAAAACATTATGTTGTACATGGTAAGTACATATGAATTTATCTGTCACCGGGAAAAAAAAAAAAAAAAAAACAGAGAAAACAAATACCATTACATAAGGGATTAGATTTCAACATATAAATTTAGTGGTGGGGGTGCAAACATTCAGATCATACCAAGGGGCTGGATGCAACAATGTACCCTTCACCTTAGAAGAGATATTTTGACATATCTCAAACTACTGGAGTCCTAGAACTTTCACTGAAGTGGAAGGCCCCTGAACTTTCACTGGATTCATATCACCCACTGACATAGTTATCAGTAAGTCTAGAATAGTTGCTACTTCTTGTTCATTAGATTCAATCAGCATAATGTAAGCAATTCAATAAAAGAGTGTGACATGTTGTGGATGGGAAAGGAGATCAATATCCCTGTGAACTAAATTATGACGTAGAACTGAAGAGTTGTTATACCCTTGAGATATGACAATGAATGTGCACTATTGGCCTTTCCAGGTAAAGCAAACTATTTCTGATGGGCCTTATGGACAGGGATTGAGAAAAAGCACTTGCTAGATCAATAGCTTTATACAGGTGCCAGGGAATTTTTAAATTTGCTCAAGCAGTGAAACAACATGTGGTATAGCAGCTATAATTAAAGTCAACAACTGAATAAATTTATGATAACTCACTGTTTTTCTTCAAGACTCATTTTTCTTCTGCACAGGCCAAATAGGAGAGTTGAATGGGGATGAGATGGTGATTGCCAATTGCATCTTTAAAACACTTGATGATGGCACTAGTCTCTGCAATCTACCCAATGATGTGGTATTGCTTTTGAATTACTACTTTCTTAGGTAGAGGTAGTTTTAGTGGTTTCCACTTGGTCTTTTCTGCCATAATAGCCTTGAAGCTACAGGTCAGGGAACCAGTATGGGAATTAGTTCAGCTGCTTACATATATTTGTTCCAATTATGAATTCTGCAGCTGGGGAAATAACCATAGGATGGGTTTGGGGAACCACTAGGCCCACTGTGAGATAAACTTGTGCTAAAACATTGTTCGTCTTACCACAATAAGCCCCGACTCTGACTGCTGGGCCACAGTGACATTTGGTGTATCTTGGAGTTAGTGTCAGTTCAGTCAGTTTCCAGTAACCCTTGAAGTTTTCATTACTTCCTTTTCCCCAAGCACACTTACCCTAGTAAAAGGCCATAGATCCATTTGGGGAAGGCTGGGGAAATAACTCAATGCTATACGTTTTTGGTAGTTTACCAGGGTTCTTCCTTTAAGAGATCTGGCCTCTCTTTAATCAAGGGCTACTAAGCCTATAAACTGGTTCAAGTCTAGGAATTGATTGAGGTGTTGTAACTCGCTATTCCTATTGTTTAAGTTAGAATTTTGTTAATTTGACTTAGAACTTTTCCATTTATACAGATGAAGTAACAATTTAGTAGGGTTTCTATTTATTTCACTTCTATGACTCATCCTTTTTATGGCTGCATAGTATTCCATCGTGTATATGTGCCACATTTTCTTTATCCAGTCTATCATTGAAGGACATTTGGTTTGCTTCCAAGTCTTTGCTATTGTGAATAGTGTCACAATAAACATACATGTGCATGTGTCTTTGTAGTAGCATGATTTATAATCCTTTGGGTATATACTCAGTAATGGGTTGGCTGGGTCAAATGGTATTTCTAGTTCTAGATCCTTGAGGAATCACCACACTGTCTTCCACAATGGTTGAATTAATTTACACTCCCACCAACAGTGTAAAAGTGTTCCTATTTCTCCACATCCTCTCCAGCATCTGTTGTTTCCTGACTTTTTAATGATTGCCATTAAAACTGGCATGAAATGGTATCTCATTGTGGTTTTGATTTGCATTTTTCTAATTACCAGTTATGATGAGCATTTTTTCATGTGTCTGTTGGCTACATAAATGTCTTCTTTTGAGAAGTGCCTGTTCGTATCCTTTGCTCACTTTTTATGCAATTGTTTTTTGCTTGCAAATTTCCTTAAGCTCTTTGTAGATTCTGGATATTAGCTCTTTGTCAGATGGGTAGATTGCAAAAATTTTCTCCCATTCTGTATGTTGCCTGTTCACTCTTATGACATTTTATTTTGGTGTGCAGAAACTCTTTAGTATAATTAGATCCCATTTGTCCATTTTGGATTTGTTGCCATTGCTTTTGGTGTTTTAATCATGAAGTATTTGACCATGCCTATGTCCCGAATGGTATTGCCTAGGTTTTCTTCTAGGGCTTTTATGGTTTTAGGTCTTACATTTAAGTCTTTAATCCATCTTGAGTTAATTTTTGTATAAGTTGTAAGGAAGGGATCCAGTTTCAGCTTTCTACATATGGCTAGCCAGTTTTCTCAGCACCATTTATTAAATAGGGAATCCTTTCCCCATTAGTTGTTTTTGTCAGGTTTGTCAAAGATCATATGACTGTAGATGTATGGTGTTATTTCTGAGGCCTCTGCTCTGTTCCATTGGTCTATAGATCTGTTTTGGTACCAGTACCATGCTGTTTTTGTTACTGTAGCCTTGTAGTATAGTTTGAAGTCAGGTAGTGTGATGCCTCCAGGTTTGTTCTTTTTGCCTAGGAGTGTCTCGGCTATATGGGCTCTTTTTTGGTTCCATATAAACTTTAAAGTAGTTTTTTTTTTTTTTTTTTTTTTTTCCTCCAATTCAGTGAAGAAAGTCAGTGGTAGCTTGATGGGGATAGCATTGAATCTGTAAATAATGTTGGGCAGTATGGGCATTTTCACTATATTGATTCTTCCTATCCATGAGCATGGAATATTCTTCCATTTGTTTGTGTCTTCCTTTATTTCATTGAGCAGTGGTTTGTAGTTCTCCTTGAAGAGGTCCTTCACCTCCCTTGTAAGTTGGATTCCTAGGTATTTCATTCTCTTTGTAGTAATTGTGAATGGGAGTTCACTCATGATTTGGCTCTCTATTTGTCTGTTCTTGGTATATAGGAATGCTTGTGATTTTAGTGCATTGATTTTATATCCTGAGACTTCGCTAAATTTGCTTGCCAGCTTAAGGAGATTTTGGGCTGAGATGATGGAGTTTTCTAAATATATAATCATGTCATCTTCAAACAGAGACAGTTTGACTTCCTTTTTTCTTATTTGAATACCCTTGATTTCTTTTTTGTGCCTGATTGCCCTGGCCAGAACTTCCAGTACTATGTTAAATAGGAGTCATGAGAGAGGGTATCCTTGTTTTGTGACAGTTCTCAAAAGGAATTCTTCCAGTTTCTGCCAATTCAGTATGATATTGGCTATGGGTTTGTCATAAATAGCTTTTATTATTTTGAGATACATTCCATTAATACCTAGTTTATTGAGAGCTTTTAGCATGGAAGGCTGTTGAATCTTGTTGAAGGTCTTTTCTACACCTATTGAGATAATCACGTGGTTTATGGCGTTCGTTCTGTTTGGATTACATTTATTGATTTGGGTATGTTGAACCAACTTTGCATCCCAGGGTTGAAGCTGATTTGACTGTGGTGGATACACTTTTTGATGTGCTACTGGATTCGGTTTGCCAGTATTTTATTGAGGAATTTTGCCTCAATGTTCATCAGGGATATTGACCTAAAATTATCTTTTTTTGTTGTGTCTCTACCAAACTTTGTTATCAGGATGATGCTGGCCTCATAAAATAAGTTAGGGAGGATTCCCTCTTTTTCTATTGATTGGAATTGTTTCAGAACACATGGAACCAGCTCCTCATTGTACCTCTGGTAGAATTCAGCTGTGAATCCGTCTGGTCCTGGACGTTTTTTTTTTTTTTTTTTTTGGTTGGTAGGCTATTTTATTTCCTCAATTTCAGAACCTGTTATTGATCTATTCAGAGATTAAGCTTCTTCCTGATTTAGTCTTGGATGGGTGTATGTGTCCAGGAATTTATCCATTTCTTCTAGATTTTCTAGTTTATTTGCATAGAGGGGTTTATAGTGTTCTCTGATGGTAGATTGTATTTCTGTGGGATCAGTGGTGATACCCCCTTTATAATTTTTTTTTTTATTGTGTCTATTTGATTCTTCTCTGTTTTCTTATTTATTAGTTTTGCTAGAGGCCTACCTATCTATTTTCTTGATCTTTTTTTTTTTTTTTTTTTTGAGACGGAGTCTCGCTCTGCCGCCCAGGCTGGAGTGCTGTGTCCGGATCTCAGCTCACTGCAGGCTCCGCCTCCCGGGTTCACGCCATTCTCCTGCCTCAGCCTCCTGGGTAGCTGGGACTACAGGTGCCGCCACCTCACCCGGCTAGTTTTTTGTAGTTCTTAGTAGAGACAGGGTTTCACCGTGTTAGCCAGGATGGTCTCGATCTCCTGACCTCGTGATCCGCCCGTATCGGCCTCCCAAAGTGCTGGGATTACAGGCTTGAGCCACCGCACCCGGCCCTATTTTCTTGATCTTTTCAAAAAACCAGCTCCTGGATTCACTGTTTTTTTTCAAGGGTTTTTTGTGTCTGTGTCTCTGTCAGTTCTGCTCTGGTCTTAGTTACTTCTTTTCTTCTGGTAGCTTTTAAATTTGTTTGCTCTGGCTTCTCTAGTTCTTTTAATTTTGATGTTTGGGTGTTGATTTTAGATCTTTCCTGCTTTCTCTTCTGGGAATTTAGTGCTATACATTTCCCTCTACACACTGCTTTAAATGTGTCCCATAGATTTTGGTACGTTGTGTCCTTGTTCTCATTCGTTTCAAAGAACATCTTTATTTCTGCCTTCATTTTGTTATTTACCCAGTAGTCATTCAGGAGCAGATTGTTCAGTTTCCACGAAGTTGAGCAGTTTTCAGTGAGTTTCTTAATCCTGAGTTCTAATTTGATTGCACAGTGGTATGAGAGACAGTTTGTTGTGATTTCTGCTCTTTTACATTTGCTGAAGAATGTTTTAATTACAATTATGTGGTCAATTTTAGAATAAGTACAATGTGCTGCTGAGAAGAAACTATATTCTGTTGATTTAGGGTGGAGAGTTTGGTAGATGTCTATTAGGTCCCCTTGGTCCAGAACTGAGTTCAAGACCTGCATATACTTGTTAATTTTCTCTCTCATCGATCTGTCTAATATTGACAGTGGGGTGTTAAATTCTCCCATTATTGTTGTGTGGGAGTCTAAGTCTCTTTGTAGGTCTCTAAGAACTTGCTTTATGAATCTGGGTGCTCCTGTATTGGGTGCATATATATTTAGGATAGATAGCTCTTCTTATTGAATTGATCCCTTTACCATTATGTAATGGCCTTCTTTGTCTCTTTTGTCCTCTGTTGGCTTAAAGTCTGTTTTATCAGAGACTATGATTGCAACCCCTGCTATTTTTTGTTTGTTTGTTTGTTTGATTGATTGATTGTTTTTGCTTTCCAATTGCTTGGTAGATCTTTCTCCATCCCTTTATTTTGAGCCTATATGTGCCTTTGAATGGGAGATGGATCTCCTGGATATAACACAGTGATGGGTCTTGACTCTTTATCCAATTTGCTGGTCTGTGTCTTCTAATTGGGGCATTTAGCCCATTTACATTTAAGGTTACTATTGCTATGTGTGGATTTGATCCTGTCATTATGATGCTAGCCATTATTACTTTGCCCATTAGTTGATGCAGTTTCTTCACAGTATTGATGGTCTTTCCAATTTGGAATGTTTTTGCAGTAGCTGGTACCAGCTCTTCCTTTCCATGTTTATTGCTTCCTTTAGGAGTTCTTTTATGGCAAGACTGGTGGTGACAAAATCTCCCAGCATTTGCTTGTCTGTAAAGGATTTTATTTCTCCTTCACTTATGAAGCTTAGCTTGGCTAGATATGAAATTCTGGGTTGAAAATTATTTTCTTTAAGAATGTTGAATATTGGCCCCCACTCTCTTCTGGCTTATAGTTTCTGCAGAGAGATCTGCTGCTATTCTGAAGTGCTTCCCTTTGTGGGTAACCTGACCTTTCTCTCTGGCTGCCCTTAACATTTTTTCTTTCATTTCAACCTTGGTGAATCTGACAATTGTGTCTTGGGGTTGCTGTTCTCATTGGCTAACTTTGTGGTGTTCTCTGTATTTCCTGAATTTTAATGTTGGCCTGCCTTGCTAGGTTGGGGAAGTTCTCCTGGATAATATCCTGAAAAGTGTTTTCTAACTTGGTTCCATTCTCCCTGTCACTTTCAGGTACACCAATCAAATGTAGATTTGATCTTTTCACATAGTCCCATATTTCTTGGAGGCTTTGTTCATTTCTTTTCATTCTTTTTTCTCTAATCTTGTCTTCTCACTTTATTTCATTCATTTGATCTTCTATCACTGATATCCTTTCTTCCACTTGATCAAATCAGCTCTTGAAGCTTGTGTATGCTTCACGAAGTTCTCATACTGTGGTTTTCAGGTTCATCTGGTCATTTAAGCTCTTCTCTGCATTGGTTATTCTAGTTAGCCATTTGTTTAACCTTTTTTCAAGGTTTCTAACTTCCTTGCAATGGGTTAGAACATGCTCCTTTAGCTTGGAGAAGTTTGTTATTACTGACCTTCTGAAGGCTACTTCTGTCAACTCATCAAACTCGTTCCCCTTCTGGTTTTATTCCCCTGCTGGTGAGCAGCTGTGTTCCTTTGGAGGAGAAGAGAGAAGAGGTGTTCTATTTTTTGGAATTATCAGTCTTTCGGCTCTGGTTTCTCCCGATCTTTGTGGTTTTATCTAACTTTGGTCTTCGATGTTGGTTATCTACCGATTGGGTTTTGGTGTGGATGTCCTTTTTGTTGATGTTG
The DNA here is from genome assembly GCF_002776525.5 of Piliocolobus tephrosceles. Taxonomy (NCBI): domain Eukaryota; kingdom Metazoa; phylum Chordata; class Mammalia; order Primates; family Cercopithecidae; genus Piliocolobus; species Piliocolobus tephrosceles. Next base: position 71,114,237 of record NC_045445.1, read on the forward strand.
ATGCTATTCCTTTCTGTTTGTTAGGTTTTCTTCTAACTGACAGGCCCCTCAGCTGCAAATCTGTCGGAGTTTGCTGGAGGTCCACTCCAGGCCACGTTTGCCTGGGTATCACCAGCAGAGGCTGCAAAACAGCAAATATTGCTGCCTGATCCTTCCTCTGGAAGCTTCATCCCAGAGTATTACCTGCCTGTATGAGGTGTCTGTCAACCCCTACTGGGAGGTGTCACCCAGTCAGCCTACATTGGGGTCAGGGACCTACTTGAGGAGTCAGTCTCTCCATTATCAGAGCTTGAACGCTGTGCTGGGGGAACCACTGCTCTCTTCAGAGCTGTCAGGCTGGGACACTTACGTCTGGAGAAACTCTCTGCTGCCTTTTGTTCAGATATGCCCTGCCCCCAGAGGTGGAATCTAGAGAGGCAGTAGGCCTTGCTGAGCTGCGGTGGACTCCACCTGGTTCAAGATTCCCTGCCACTTCGTTTACACTGTGAGCTTAGAACTGCCAACTCAAGACTCAGTGATGGTGGATGCCGCTACCCCAACCAAGCTCCAACATCTCAGGTTGATCTCAGACTGCTGCTCTAGCAATGAGCACAGCTCCGTGGTTGTGGGACCCACCAAGCCAGGCACAAGAGGGAATCTCCCGGTCTGCCAGTTGTGAAGACCGTGGGAAAAGTGCAGTATTTGGGCAGAGTGTACCGTTCCTCCAGGTATAGCCACTCATGGCTTCCCTTGGCTAGGAAAGGGAAATCTCCCAACCCCTTGCACCTCCTGGGTGAGGCGATGCCCCCCCTGCTTTGGCTCACCCTCTGTGGGCTGCACCCACTGTTCAACCAGTCCCAGTAAGATGAACCAGATACCTCAGTTGGAAATGCAGAAATCACCTATCTTCTGCATCTTGCTGGTAGCTGTAAATCACAGCTGTTCCTATTCAGCCATCTTGGAAGCTACCCCAAGTCACCTTTTGAATGCTTTTCTGCTCAGAATTTTTTTCCACCAGATACCCTAAATCATCTCTCTCAAGTTCAAATTTCCAAAAATCACTAGGGCAGGGGCAAAATGCCACCAGTCTCTTTGCTAAAACATAACAAGAGTCACTTTTGTTCCAGTTCCCAACAAGTTCCTGATCTCCAAGACCACTGCAAACTGGACCTCATTGTTCATATCACTATCAGCATTTTTATCAAAGCCATTCAACAAGTCTCTAGGAAGTTCCAAACTTTCTCATATTTTTCTTTCTTCTTCTGAGCCCTCCAAACTGTTTCAATATCTGATTGTCACCCAGTTTGAAAGTTGCTTCCACATTTTTGGGTACCTTTTGACAACATCCCACTCTACTGGTACCAATTTACTATATTAGTCTGTTTTCATACTGCTGATAAAGACATACCTGAGACTGGGCAATTTACAAAAAAAAAAAAAAGAGAATGATTTAGTGGACTTACATTTCCACATGGCTGGAGAGGCCTCACAATCATGGTTGAAGGCAAGGAGGAGCAAGTCACATCTTACAGGGATGGCAGCAGACAGAAAGAGCTTTTGCAGGGAAACTCCCCTTTTTAAAAACCATCAAATCTCATAAGACTTATTCAGTATCATAGGAGCAGCACAAGAAAGACCTACCCACATGATTTAATTACCTATCACTCAGTCCCTCCCACAACAGCTGGGAATTAAAGATGTGATTTGAGTGGGGACACAACCAAACCATATCAGCAATCTTTTTTGTAATATAGTTCACTTCTTCATGTATCACATTTTGTACTTCACCCTTAAAGTCCTGCTAGGACTTGAGTCTAGTTATAGATCTAGAAGAAGAGAGATGGTGGAGGTTGGTTCTGAAAAGTATCAGTATTTTCTAAAATGGAAACTTCCTCAGGAGAGGCCAATGCAGTTTCTCAAGGAGTCCCAGGTTAATTTAATCAGACAGAAGTAGAAAGGCAGATACCATCATGGGTAGAAAAGCTGATATCCCTGAGACTGTGAATGCCAATGTTCCTGAGGGTTTGGAAGGCTACTTACACTGGGAATGAGGAGCCACTTTTGCAAAGGAGGGGCTTTTTGTACTGGGGGTGGCATGACCTCTTCCAGTGACAAAGAAGACTCATAAGAATTTAGGAGCTCAATGACCTCATATTCATCAGGGTCTTTTCACACAGTATTTCAATTTATAATATCCCATTATTTATTGATCAATGGTCTCACTTTTGCAGTACACACTTTATAAGGCTTGGAGTTCAACTTGTCTTATACTTTATAAATTGTCACTGGATGAGATTCTGCATTTGATTTTCATCAATTTTAGCTCTGTTGCTGTAAGAAATAAGAATCTCCTTCAGGCACACATAGAAGTTTTTTGATTATTTATATAATGCTTGAGCTGGGAATTTAAATCCCTGAGGTCATTTTTTTAACTAATTTGTCCAGCAACATTAGGAGTAACAGGCCAACATCATTATATTAATTAAATTTTTAAAAACATGTTTGAACGTCTATACAGAGTCATCTAGCTTCTGGCTCCTTGAAAGTGATTGATTGTTGAGTGTTCAGTATAGATATTTTGTGTATCTCAGTAAATAATTTACTCCATGGATTATTGCTTCTCTCTTTACTCCTGGAAGTAGAGTTATTAGCGTCTTTAAATATAATTACATTAAAGAGCCAATTCCATAAACACAGAATAAATCCAAAACCCTTATTCTTAAAATTTTGTTTCTCTATAGCCATTCTCAGCATGAAAATCTGTATTAATCAGAGTTCTTCAGAACCAATAGGATATACATAAGAGAGGAATTGGCTTACACGATTATGGAGGCTGAAAAGTTCTAGAATTGGACATCTTCAAACAGGAGACTCAAGAAAGTCACTGGTGTAATTTTATTCAAGTTTGGCAGCATGAGAACCGGGGTGTGTGGGGAGGCATTCTTGTAGAAATTCTAGATCAAAATTGTAAAATCAATGTCCCAGCTCACACAGGCAAGCCTCAAGTGAAAGGGACAAATTTACCCTTTTTCTCCTATTTGTTTTATTCAGGTCCTCAGCATATTGGATAATGCCCATCCACACTGGGGAAAACAATCTACTTTATTGATTTCATCAATTCAAATTCTAGTCTCATCCCGAAAACACTCATAGACACACCCAGAAATAATGTTTAATCTGGGCACCCCATGGTACAGTCAAGTTGATATGTAAAATTAATTATTATACCAGATCAATAGCTGCATACCAGATACCATGGCATGTGTTACTTTAATAAAGCAATAAAACTACATCTGGAACAGCAGGTACAATAGGAGTCACCACCTGGTTAAGTTTATAATAATTCACTGCCCTTCTCTGAAATCAGTGTTTTCTGCACATCTCAAAAAAAAAAAAAAAAAAAAAAGAAAGAAATTGCATGGGTATATGGTGGCAGTCACTATTTCTGTATATATTTTCTGTATCCATTCCAAAATTTTAATCTCCCTAAGTCTTTGGTTACCTTAATTAACAATATTGCAAGGCTGTTCTGGTATTTCAACTTCTATTCCTGTAGATAACCTTTTGTTTCATGTTTCAGCAAAGCAAGCAAACAAACTGTTGGAACTCTTTTTACCTTCTCATCATTATTATTAAATACTGAATCTCTTCCTAGAGAGCCCATTTCAATAATTTTAGCCTCATCCTACTTTAAATTTCTTCTACCTTTATTCCACATGATTAATATACACTCTCACACATATTATCCATATTAACAGCTACACAAATTTTTAAAATTATGCAGTTCTTTTGGAGTGCAGCACATGTCTTCATGTGTCACACTTTATACCTCATCCTTTCGTTTAAACTGGGAATGAAGCTTAATTATAGGTCTAGAAGTAAAGATATATGTTGTGCATAGGTCCTGAGAAAAATTAGCAATATCTTTCAAGCAAATACCTCATGGGAGATCATTACAGTGTCTTCAGTAAAAGCAGGATTAAATTCCTCAAACAGAGTGAACAGTATGATTCTACTGGAAAAGAAGACTCAGCAAAATTTAGGAGCTCAATATTCCCAAATTCTTCTACTCATATGCCTTCATTGCAGTGGGTAGCATCCCATTCCTTCCCAATCTATGCCCTCAGTTTAATGGCCAGCACTCTTTGAAGTGAGAATTAAATTTTTATTTTAATTGCCACACACAGGATGAGATTGGGTTTGTCCTTTAGCAGTCTCAACTCTAAGGCTACAAGACATAAGAGTTTCTTTTTCAGGACAGACATAGAAACTTGCAGGTCATTTTTGTAGAGCTTGAGCTGGGAATTTTAATTCTTTATCTTATTCATTTTCTTTTATCACATTCTCCAGCATAACTAGGAGCAACAAGCCACTCGGTACATGAATTAGTTTGACAAAATGTTCTAAGATATCAACTAAACATTCTTTCAGAAACATGCTTTTTATAATAATTTGACTAGGAGTCAATATCAAACTGGTGATATTTTGAATATCTATATTACCACAACATATCATGGACTATCAGCACTGTTTTTCCTACTGGAAATACAGTCATTAATGTTTTTAAATCAAATCATACTAGAGAACCAATTCCATAACTGCAGAACCATTTCACAAAACTTACATTTTAGAAAATGTTCTTACCCTAGAACCATTCTTGGTACCAAAATCTGTATCAGTCATGTTTCTTCAGAGGAAAAGAATAAATTATGTGTGTGTTTACATTTTACAATATACACACTCTCTATATCTTATTGATATCAAATTGATATACTATATACTATATTAATATCAATATAATTTTATAATATAATGAAATATAAATTTATATATTGATGCATAATATGTTAATAATTTATGTTACATACATGAAGAGGGAAAGAATAATTTTAAATAATTGACTAACATGACTTCGGAAGCTGGCAAGTCTGAAATTTATAGGATAGGACAGTAGACAAAAACTCAGGCAGCACTTGATGATGTAGACTTGAGGGAAAATCTATTCTTCTCTCGGAAATCTTTGGTTTTGCTTTTAAGGCCTTTCAACTCAGTGGATAAAACCACCCACATTATTAAAGGCATCTTCTTAAGGTGAACTGATTGTAGATGTTAACTACATCTACAAAATACCTTCATAGAAACTCCTAGATTTTTGTTTGATTCAATAATTGAGTACTATAGCCTAGCTAAGTTATTAATAACACACACACACACACACACACACACACAAGCCCTAAAAATCAACCATCCAACAACTTGATTTTTTTTAATGGTGTGTGTGTATAGCTTTTAAGGAGAGGAGGAAACCAACACTTAATTTTTTTCGTGGTCTTCATTTACAGCTTTTGTAGCAGCAGAGGGAAAGTTTCACCTCTGCCTTCTGCAGGTTTCTCTGAAATAAACTGAGAATTGACAGGTTAATAAGAGAAAAGGAATACAAATGTATTAATGTACATAAACATGGGAACCGTATATACTATAAGACTCAAATAAGAGCCAGATGGTTGAGGTTTAATTACTTTCCTCATAGGGAAAAGGGAAGTGGGAGAATGTCGACAGTTTTAGAAAGGTAGTAAATAATTTTTAGTAAAAATGAATGGACCCTGCAGGCAGATGTTAAATCTTTCTTTCAGAAAACTGAAAAAGGCTGGCAAATTATGAGAAGGTGAGGGGAATAACTGCATTGTGAAAAAACGTTTTCTTATTCTGTACATAAAGCTTTCCAGGTAACCTCTTGGAGCTGCCCTCAGAAGAATAGAAGAAAAGTTTATCTGAGCATAGTGGTGACTTTTAATGTCTCCTCTGTTCTAGTGGTTAATTTTTCCTGGTTATTTGATGAGTTTCCCAGGGAGGACATTGGTATGGTTTGGCTGTGTCCCCACCCAAATATCACCTTGAATTGTAATAATCCCTATGTGTCAAAGTCGGGGCTGGGTGGAGATAATTGAATCATGGAGACAGTTTCCCCCATGCTTTTCTTGTGATAGTGATTAAGTCTCATGAGAACTGATGGTTTTATGAGTGGGAGATTCCCTGCACAGATTCTCTTGCCTGCCGCTATGTAAGATGTGACATTACTCCTCCTTCACCTTCCACCATGACTGTGAAGCCTCTCAAGCTATGTGGAACTGTGAACCAATTAAAATTTTTTTTTACTTTATAAATTACCCAGCCTCAGGTATGTCTTTATTAGCAGCATGATAATAGACTAATACAGTAAATTGGTACCAGTAGAGTGGAGTGGCGCTGGAAAGATACCTGAAAATGTGGAATCAAATTTGAAACTGGGTAACAGGCAGAGTTTGGAACACTTCGGAGGGCCCAGAAAAATATAAAACAATGTAGGAAAGTTTGGAACTTCTGAGAGACTTAGAGTGCTCAGAAGACAGAGAGATGTCAGAAAGTTGGACACTTTCTAGAGACTTCTTGAATGGCTTTGACCAAAATGCTGATAGTGGTATAGACAATAAAGTTCAGGTTGAGGTGGTCTCAGATAAAGATGAGGAACTTAGGCCGGGCGCAGTGGCTCAAGCCTGTAATCCCAGCACTTTGGGAGGCCCAGACAGGCGGATCACGAGGTCAGGAGATCGAGACCATCCTGGCTAACCTGGTGAAACCCCGTCTCCACTAAAAAATGCAAAAAAAACTAGCTGGGCGAGGTGGCGGGCGCCTGTAGTCCCAGCTACTCGGGAGGCTGAGGCAGGAGAATGGCGGGAACCCGGGAGGCAGAGCTTGCAGTGAGCTGAGATCTGGCCACTGCACTCCAGCCCGAGCGGCAGAGCGAGATTCTGTCTCAAAAA
>NC_045445.1:71121415-71147839 GCF_002776525.5 Piliocolobus tephrosceles
GTTGTTGTTTTGTTTTGTTTTTGTTTTTGCAGCCTGACAGTTCGATAGAAAAGGAAACCCCATTTTATGAGGAGAAATTCAAGCTAACTGCTGAAATTTGCATAAGTTACAAGGAGCCAAAAGCTTAAATCACCAAGATAATGGGGAAAATGTCTCCAGGGCATGTCAGAGACCTTTGCAGCATCTCCTCCCTCCCATCACAGGCCCAGAGGCCTAGGAGGAAACAATGGTTTCCTGGGCCAGGTTCAGGGCCCACCTGAGACTTGGTGCCATGCATCCCAGATGTTCCAGCCATGACTAAAAGTGGCCAAGGTACAGCTCCAGCTGTAGCTTTAGCTAGAGGGTGCAAACCCCAAGCCTTGGCAGCTTCCATCTGGTGTTGAGCCTGCGAGTGCACAGAAGTAAATAATTGAGGCTTGGAAACCTCCACCTAGATTTCAGAGGATGTACGAAAATGCCTGGATGTCCAGGCAGACATTTACTGCAGGGGTGGAGCCTTCATGGGGAACCTCTGCTGGGGCAGTGCAGAAAAAAATGTGGGGTGGGAGTCCCCACACAGAGTCCACCAATAGCTTGCACCATGCACCTGGAAAAGCCACAGACACTTAATTCCAGCCCATTAAAGTAGCCAGGAGGGATGCTGTACCCTGAAAAGCCACAGAGTCAGAGCTGAACAAGACTGTGGGAGACCACCTTTTATATCAGCATGACTTGGATGTGAGACAGGGAGTCAATGGAGATTATTTCAGGGCTTTAATACTTGACTGCCCACTTGGATTTTGGACTTTCATGAAGCCTGTAGCCCTTTCATTTTGGCCAATTTCTCCCATTTGGAACAAGTGTATTTAGCCAATGCATGTACCCCCACTGTATCTAGGAAGTAACTAACTTGTTTTTGATTTTACAGGCTCATAGGCAGAAGGGACTTGCCTTGTCTCTGATGAGGTTTTGGACTGTGAACATTGGTGTTAATGGTGAAATGAGTTAAGACTTTGGGGGACTGTTGGGAAGGCATGATCAGTTTTGAAATGTGAAGACATGAGATTTGGGAGGGACCACAAGCAGAATGATAGAGTTTGGCTATGTCCCCACCCAAATCCTACCTTGAATTGTAATAATACCCATGTGTCAAGGACGGGGTCAGCTGGAGATAATTGAATCATGATGGGGGGAGTTTTCCCCATATTGCTCTCATGATAGTGAATAAGTTTTATGAGAACTGATTGTTTTATAAATGGGAATTCCCCTGCACAAACCCTCTTGCTTGCTGCCATATAAGAAGAGAATTTGCTCCTCCTTTACCTTCCACCATGATTATGAGGCCTCCCCAACTATGTGGAACTGTATGTCAATTAAACCTCTTTTCTTTATAAATTACCCAGCCTTGGGTATGTCTTTATTATCAGAACAAGAACAGCCTGATTCAGATGTTTTATGACAGGGGCATTCATTTTAGAAAGATATTTCTTTTAGTCAGATAAGAAAATTCCAGGGAGAGTCTCTCTGTGAATATGGAAAGAAAAAAATAAGACAAAGTTTAAAAGTTCTTGGTTTTGAGGCAGCTTCTAAGGTCTTACTTTTTTTTTTTTTTTAACTTCAAAATTTTCAGCAATCCAAAGCAATATACTTTGGGGTATTATTTTCTGTGCTCCAACTTTTTTTTTTTTTTTTTGAGACAAGGTCTCACTCTGTCACTCAGACTGGAGTTCAGTGACATGAACACAGCTCACTTCAGTCTAAATATCTTAGGTTCAAGCAATACTCCCACACAAGCCTACTGAGTAGCTGAAACCACAGGCATTTGCCACCATGCCTGGCTAACTTTTTATAGAGATGAAGTCTCACTATGTTACCCAGGCTTGTCTCAAACTCCTAAGCTCAAGTGCCTTGGCCTTCTAAAATGCTGGGATTGCAGCTGTGAACCACTGCACCCTTTGCCTCCCAAATTGCTGGGATTACACCATGAGCCATTGCCTTGTAATACTTTTTAAAAATACTTTCGTTTTCAACTTATTTCAATTTAATCTACCAGAAGACTTTTTCTTTCATTTTTTTTGCAAGATATTTTGGCATTCTTCATCAAATATTCAACGAAGAAACTAGAAAATTAACAAGGACCAACAAGGCTTTTAAGGATGTATGTCTAATTATCCTATTATGTGGAAGATTCTGGTACTGTGCAAAAAGAATGGAATATAATCAACAGACCAAGGTTTAAGTATGTGTACCAACACTCATTCCTTGTGTAAATTGGACACAATGGTTAAACTCTCTAAGCATAAATTTTCTTATATATAATTGTGACAGCGATGGTCAACAGTTGCACTGAATTTGAATACCATTGACCCATGTCTTCATATAATGGAGAAAATATTATTTCCCTCCATATTTCCAGGTACTCTCTTATTTCCTATGTTTATCCTAGTCATTTCTGCCCCTGCATTTCTGCTTCTATTGAATTTTCTCAGTTCATAGATCATCTCACTTTTCTTTTTTTTTTTTATTTTTTTATTGTTAAATTTGTGTGATTACATAGTAAGTGTACACATTTTTGTGGTATGTGAGATGTTTTGATACAGGCATGCATTGTGAAATATGCATGTCATGGAGAATGAAGTGTCGATCCTCCCAAGCATTTATCTTTTGAGTTATAAACAATCCAGTTGCATTCTTTAAGTTATTTAAAAATATGTAATTAAGTTATTGTTCACTATATTCATCCTATTGTGCTATCGAATAGTAGGCCATATTCATTCTTTCTATTTTTTTTCCCCATTGACCATCCCCACTTCCCTCCTAACCCTCACTACACTTCCCAGCCTCTGGTAACCATCCTACTAGTCTCTATGCCCATGAGTTACATTGATTTTTATTTTTAGATCCCACAAATAAGTGAGACCATGCAATTTTTGCCTCTCTGAGACTGGCTTGTTTCACTTAACATAATGATCTCCAGTTCCATCCATGTTGTAACAAATGACTAGATCTTATTCTTTATTATGGCTGAAAAGTATTCCATTTTGTATATGTACCACGTTTTCTTTATCCATTCAACTGTTGATGGGCACTCAGGTTGCTTCCAAATCTTAGCTATTGTAAACAGTGCTGCAAAAAATAGAGGAGTGCAGATATCTTTTTGATATACTTATTTCCTTTCTTTAGCATACATATCCAGTGGTTGGGTTGCTGGACCAAATGGTGACTCAATTTCTAGTTTTTTGAAGAACCTCCAAACAGTTCTCTTTAGTAGTCATACTAATATACATTCCTACCAACAGTGTATGAGGGTTTACTTTTCTCCCACATCATTGCCAACATTTGTCATTGCCTAACTTTTGAATATAAGCCATTTAACTGGTGTGAGATGATATCTTATTGTAGTTTTGATCTGCATTTTTCTATATCACATAAGCACTAAGAGTGCAAGGCAGGCTAGAATCAGGGGGTGTTTAGTAAAATGCTTGGCATTGGAGAAGTGTGTGAATTTGATCCTCATGACCATATAGTATGAAGCTAAGATACATGGAGAAAATTGCAAATTTATTAGATATTACTGGTCATTCCTAAACACAATGTCCTATTTCAGACCTTCTTTGTGCCTCTTCCTTGATTTATAATTTTTTTTTACCTGCCTTGTTTATGCAGAAAACTTCTACCTATCCTTTAAGAGCCAGATCTCCTATCACCACTTTGTGAACGCTTCCTCAAATCCCAGCCAGGCAGCTCTCTCCTCTAGAGTCCTCACTGTCATTTTTATGCAATTCTTGTTTAGAGTAGATCATATTTTATAATGATTTTTTTTTTGTGTGTGTGCTTTTCTACTAAACAGTAAACTCCTTGTGGGCAGAGATCATGTCTTACTCATCTTTGTATCTTCAGTGCCTATTATTATTTTTTGTACAGAATCTATAATGAGTAAATTACTTATATGCTACAGTTTACTCGTCTGTAAAACTGGAAATAAAAATAATGCCTTCCTCTTAGGGTTATTGTGATGAATAAATGAAATAATATATATGTAAATTGCTTATAACAGTGCCTAGAATATAATGTGTCCAATAAATTTTAATCATTATGATTATTATCACCATCGCTATGACTGTTAAATTGATGTCAAATAAGCCAGACACAGAAAGACAAATACTACATTATACCATTTATATGAGGAATGTAAAATAGTAAAATTCACAGAAGCAGAGAGCAGAATAGCGATTGCCAGGAACTGTGGGAGAGGAGGAAACAAGGAAATATTAACCAAAAGTTACAAAGAGTTATGCAAGATGAAGAAATTTTAGAGATCTACTGTACAATAGAATGCTTATAGTTAACAACACAGCATTGTATACTTAAGCATTTGCTAAGAGAGTAGATATTATGTAAATATTATTATCACAAAAATAATTGTAATAAAGAGGATAGGAGTAAAATAAACTAATTAATATTAAATTATATTGGAAAACTAGTATTAGAATCCAAATTGCAAAGCCTGGTGCACATTCTATTCCTCCGGCCCTGGTTACTACGTCCTGTGGTACTTCAAATGATTCCAGTGTCTTTAGGGAAACCTCTCGTTCAGAATGTTTTTAATTCCTTTTTCTCCATTTTTCTAGCCAAACTGTCCATTTCTTTAATATTTTCTTCTTTATTAAGAAAAAAAGGGTATCAACAAAGTATAATGAACTAAAGATTAATTCTTTAGTCATCATTATGTTTCCTTGATTGTCTACAGTGTGTAAAATGACATAATCCAGATAAAAAGGACTATCGTTCTAGAAAGTCCTTTAGGATGGAATATCAAATAGAAAAATCACAGAATATTTAACAAATTCTAGAGTCTCCCAGTCTTCCAGTCCAAAGGCCTTGAATATTTTTGAATATGATTTATAGTGAAAACATATATTTTAAACCATGGCTCACTACAAAATGTAAACATACATAGCCACCATACAATATACACATGTATACATAGCTAAAAAAATAAGTTTCCCAAACCTGTATATATTCTTAAAACATGCTGTGGCATTTTTGACTCTATTCTATTTTATTTAAAAACACAAATCATCTCTCCTTAAAGTGACTTTATGGCTCCTGATTAGATGGCTCTCCATTATTCAAAAACACTACTCTTATTCAATCCCTCCAAGTTCTGTTATATTGATAATAAAACCAAGTATCAAGATTTACTCAACGTCACACAACTCATAATTAAATCATAGCAAAATAATGGGATAGTAAATTCTGTTCATTTCCTAAGATCTGGGAACACTTGTATAATACCTTGAATAACGACCTAAATATTGCTTCAAAGCCTAACATAGTAAGCACTTAATACACATTTATTGAATTAATTTGTTGACTCAATGAATAGTATGTGGGTGCCTCTACTTACAGAATGAAGCAAACTCTTTAGTCTATGAAGATAATTAAAAAAGGAGTTCCTAGAAATTTATTAAAAGAAGCAATTATGATAAGTGTGATGGAAGTCAATGTGTTGGAACCCAACTTCAATACAAGATGAATACAGTGTGCAAAATTTGAAAGTCATCACCAAAAGCTTTATTAAGCCTTGGGAAATGAGAACCAGCTATTTAGAGAGTTAATGGAATATTTAAATGTTACATATTTTTGAAGGAATTTAGAGTACCCCAGAGGAATTGCCTCAAACACATCATCACTTTAGGTGACTCAATCACATATGTAAAAAGTTTTCCGTTTTCAGGTCTTTATGATTGTTCATTTTTAATACCGCATTAGCTGCTTCTGTCATATAAGTGCTTTCCTTGTTTTAGTGCTATTTGTTTTTGTTTTGTTTTGTTTTGTTTTACCGCAGTGAATTATCACAGAGTTCAGGGACTGGGACGAGGTTACAAAATTTTTTATACTTAAAATATAACAATAGTGCCTGACAGGTAAGAATATTTTCCCCATTCATTTTCTTGAATTTTCTTTTGTATACTTATTTATTTTGCTGATATCGAAAATGTTTGCAACATTTCTACTTAGAAACTTATTTGGTTAAAATAAGTAATTGTTTGCAAGATATGATCATTTTATTATTGTTTTCTTAAACATGTATCACTCTAACACAGATTAATGGAGATAAAATAAATATCTCTTAGCACTGATAGATTTTTGATTTTTTTCAAAGCAATATGGCATTTGACAAACTCCCAAAAATATGAATTTATTTTAAAAACAATAAGTGAAAATAATCCATTCAGAATGTTGTGCCTGTGAAAACAGCAACTTAGCCCAAATTTCCAGATACTTCTTTATGCCAACTGCACCCAAGGAGAGCCGTTCTAATTTCCTAGTTCCTGTATGGTCTTTAACAACTTACAATTTACCAATTTTTTCTTTCCTGCTTTCTACATTTTATGTACTCTACACCCTTTCTTCCTGGAAAATACATTAGCAGCCCTTCTTCCAATCACTCTTCAAACGTGATTTTTTATTTACGTAATAACTTTTATTTAAATTTACTAGCTATTTTAAGTACAATTATTCTAACGGAAACTATATGTAGAAAACCATTCAAGGCATATAATTATTAAATTTAAAATGTCTGGGGAAAATGTCACATAGTAGGCAGGAATAAATTGCAACTCCCACTCGGACAAAAAGAGTAGTGTGTGGAGACTCACTTGGTGAATTTTTGCTCCAAGAACTACTGCAGGAGCATACCTGGAAAGCTGAGAGAATCCACAGACCCTTTGAAGGAAGCAGATTGCTTCTGCAGGACTGAGGAGACAGCTCAAGTACTGTAAGTTCCCAAAGTGTGAAAGTGGGAAATGGGGATCATCTGCCCCCAAACACATACCCTCACTGGGGAACCTAAAGTTCCAAATTATGAGAGAAGGATTTGATCTTTTCTAGAACTAAGACAATTTAGAGAGCTCAGCAAAATACGGGAGTAGAGGAAGCAGTGGCAAGAGCCCTGTGGTCTCTCTGGGTCACCAGGGAAGCCATTTCTGTCTTTGTCTCACAGGTATCCTTGGGGAGAGCTGCCAGAGGAACTGGGAAAACACCACAAGGGAAAGAAACATGCAGACGAACATTGTAACAATTCCAACCAAACACAAATTTTCTTGGACAGAAATTCATGGGAGGGGTTGAATCTGGAGTACAGAAGCAGGTAGGCAGGGAGGCATGAAACCTGAAATCCCTGCTTGCTTTCTCAGTTAGGAGGCTGATAGCCTTGGGCAAGTTATCAGCCCTGCTTGCCCACTGCCTTGAAATAGACTCAGTGCTGTTGGCAGTGAGGGGCATGGTGGGAGTCAGACTGGCCTTTTGGGTTGCATGGCTGAGGCTTGTAACTGCCAGATTTTCACCACTTCCCTTGTGACCTGCATAACACAGCAGAAGCAGCCATAATCCTCCTGGGAACATAACTCCATTAACCTGGGAACCACACCACCATCCCCCACAGCAGCAGCAGCAAGACCCGCCCAAGGAGAATCTGAGCTCAGACATGCCTAGTCCTGCCCCCACATGATGGTCTTCATCCTGGTAGCTGAAGATAAATGTCATATTCTCGGCTAGGTGCGGTGGCTCACGCCTGTAATCCCAGCATTTTGGGAGGCTGAGGCAGGTGGATTAAGAGGTCAGGAGGTCAAGATCATCCTGGCTAACATGGTGAAACCCCATCTCTACAAAATATACAAAAAATTAGCTGGGCATGGTGGCAGGCACCTGTAGTCCCAGCTACTTGGGAGGCTGAGGCAGGAAAATGGCATGAACCCAGGAGGCACAGCTGACAGTGAGCAGAGATTGCACCACTGCACTCTAACCTGTGTGACAAAGCAAGACTTCATCTAAAAAAAAATAAAAAAAATAAAAAATAAATAAAAAGTCATGTTCTCTTGGGAGTTCTAGGGCCCTGACCACTCCCTGATCCTCCCTGTACTACCCACAGCTGATGCTTTCTTGAAAGCACCACCCCCTAGCAGGAGGTCAACCAGCATAAAACTAGTTCAATAAACAACAATTACAAAACTAAGGACCCTCACAGAGTCCATTTCACTGTCCTGCCATCTCCACGGAAGATGGTGTTGTTATCCATGGTTGAGCGACTAGAAGATGGTTTACATCACAGGACTCCATGCAGACACTCTCCCACCCCCTCCAACCCAGTACTAGCCTAAAACTCAATAGTCCCACTGGGTGGCTATATCCAAAAGAGAAATAACAATCACTGCAGTTTGGGTCTCAGAAAGCCACATCCCTGGGAAAAAGGGGAGAGTACTACATCAAGGGAGCACCCTGTGGGACAAAATATTCTCAACAGCAGCCATTGAGCCCCAAATCTTCCCTCTGACATAGCCTACCCAAAACATAAAGAACCAAAAAAAAATTCTGGTAATATGACAAAACAACATTCTATAACACCCTCAAAAAATCATACTAGCCCACCAGCAATGGATCCAAACCAAGAATAAATTACTAATAAGCCAGAAAAGGAATTCAGAAGGTCAATTATTAAGTTAATAAAGGAGGCACCAAAGAAAAGTAAAGTCCAATTTTAATGAAATTTTAAAAAATTGATACAAGACATGAGGGAAGAAATTTTCTGCAAAATATCTCTGCAATAGTATTGAACAACAAGAAGAAATAACTTCAGTGCTTGAAGACGAGGTTTTTGAAATCACTCAATACAACAAAGACAAAAAGAGTTTAAAAACTGAACAAAGCCACCAAGAAGTTTGCGATTATGTTAAATGACCAAACCTAAGAATAATTGGCATTCGTGAGGAGGAAGAGAAACCAACAAGTTTGAAAAACATATTTTGGGAAATAATTGAAGAATATTTTCCTGGCCTTAATGGAGACACAGACATCCAAATACAAGAAGCTCAAAGAACACCTGGAAAATTCATCACACACACGCACACACACACACACACAATCACCTAGGCACATAGTCATCAGGTTATCTAAAGTCAAGACAAAGGAAATAATATTAAGAGCTGTGAGGCAAAAGCATGAGATAAGCAGATTAATAGCAGATTTCTCAGCAGAAACCCTACAAGCAAGAAGGAATTAGGGCTCTATTCTCAGCCTATTTAAACAAAACATTTGTCAGCCAAGAATTTTGTATCCAGGAAGAGTAAGCTTCATAAATGAAGGAAAGATACAGTCATTTTCAGACAAACAAATGCTGAGAGAATATGCCACTTCCAAGCCAGCACTATAAGAACTGCTAAAAGGAGCTCTAAGTCTTGAAACAAATGCTCAAAATACATTTAAAAAAAAGTCAAAAAAGAACCTCTTTAAAGCATAAATCTCACATGACCTATAAAACAACAACACAATAAATAATATTAAAAACCAAGGTATTCAAGCAACAAATAGCATGATGAACAGAATAGTGCCTCACATCTCAATACTAATGTTGAGTGTAAACTGCCTAATGCTCCACTTAAAAGATACATAATGGCAGAATGGATAAGAATTCACCAAGCAAGTGTCTGCTGCCTTCAAGAGATTCACCTAACACATAAGAGCACACATACACTGAAGATAAAAGGGCAAAAAAAGACATTCCATCCAGATAAACACCAAAAGTGAGCAGGAGTAGCTATTCTTATATCAGACAAAACAAACTTTAAAGCAACAGCAGTTAAACAAGACAAAAAGGGACATTATATAATGATAAAAGCCCTTGTCCAACAGGAAAGTATCACAATCTTAAATATATATGCACCTAACACTGGAGCTCCCAAATTTATAAAACAATTACTACTAGACCTAAGACATGAGATAAACAGCAACACAATTATAGTGGGGGATTTCAATACTCCACTGACAGCACTAGAGAGGTCATTAAGACAGAAAATCAACAAAGAAACAATGGATTTAAATTTTACCCTAAAACAAATGGACTTAACAGATATTTACAGAATATTCTACCCAATGAACACAGAATATACATTTTATTCATCAGTGCATGGAGCATTCTCCAAGATGGATCATATGATAGGCCAAAACCAAATCTCAATAAATTTAAGAAAATGCAAATGATATCAAGTACTCTCTCTTACCACAGTGAAATAAAATTGGAAATCAACCCCAAAAGAAGCCTTCAAAACCATGTGAATACATGGAAATTAAATAATTTGCTGCTGAATGACCATGGGGTCAACAATGAAATGAAGATGGAAATTTAAAAATTATTTGAACTGAATTATAATAGTGACACAACTTATCAAAACCTGTGAGATGAAGAACCAAAGGCAGGGCCAAGGGGCAAGTTCACAGATTTAAATGCCTACATCAAAAGGTCTGAAAGAGCACAAATAGACAATCTAAGGTCACACCTCAAAGAACTTGAGTAACAAGAACAAACCCAAATTCAGCAGAAAAGAAATAATAAAAATTAGAGCAGAACTAAATGAAACCAAAACAAACAAACAACAACAACACAAAAGATAAATGAAAAAAAAGCTGGTTCTTTGAAAAGATAAATAAAATTGATAGACCATGAGCAACAATAACCAACAAGAGAGAAGATCCATATAAGTTCAATTAGAAATGAAACAGGAGATACTGCAACCAACACAACAAAAATACAAAAGATCATTCAAGGCTACTATCAGCACCTTAATGCACATAAACTAGAAAACCTAGAGAAGATTAGTAAATTCCTGGAAATATACAACTCTCCTAGCTTAAACCAGGAAAAAATAGATACTTGGAACAGACCAATAACAAGCAGTAAGATTTAAATGGTAACAAAAAATTGCCAACAACAACAACAAAAATTCCAAGGCCAGACAGATTCACAGCTGAATTCTATCAGATATTCAAAGAAGAATTGGTACAAATCTATTTACACTGTTCCACAAGTGTAATCATTCTATGAAACCAGCATCACACTAATACTAAAACCAGGAAAGGATATAACAACAACAACAACAACAACAACAACAACAACAAACTCAAAAAACTACAGACCAATATTCCTGATGAATATAAATGCAAAAATCCTTAACAAAATATTAACTAACAGAATCCAACAGCATATCAAAAAGATAACCCACCATGATCAAATGGTTCTCATACCAGGAATGCAGGTGTGCTTGAACATACACAAGTCAAAAAATGTGATACACCATATAAACAGAATTAAAAACAATAATCACATGATCATCTCAATAGATGCACAAAAAGCATTTGACAAATCCAGCACCCCTTGATGATTAAAACCATCAGCAAAATTGTCATAGAAGATACTACTTTAGTACCTTCATAGAAGGTATTACTTTAATGTAATAAATGCCATCTATGACAAACCCACAGCCAACATAATACTGAACGGGGAAAAGTAGACAACCTTCCCTCTGAGAACTTGAATAAGACAGGGATGATGACTCTCACCACTTCTATTCAACATAGAACTGAAAGTCCTAGTCAAAACAATCAGATAAGGAAAATAAATAAAAGACATCCAAACTGGTAAACACTCACTGTTTGCTGATGATCTGATTGTGTTCCTAGAAAACCCTAAAGACTCATCTAAAAAGCTCCTAGAACTGATAAATGAATTCGACAAAGTTTCAGGATACAAAATTTATGTATACACATGATTAGTTCTGCTATACACTAACAACAACCAACCTGAGAATCAAATCAAGAATTCAACCACTTTTACAATAGCTGCAAAAAAATGAAATAAAATACTTAGGAGTGTACCTAACCAAGGAGGTGAAATACCTCTACAAGAAAAATTACAAAATGCTGCTGAAGAACATCATAGACGATACAAACAATTGGAAACACATCTCATGCTCAAGGATAGGTACTATGAATATTGTGCAAACCACAATACTGTCAAAAGAAAGCTACAAATTCAATGCAATTCCTATCAAAATACCATCATCATTCTTGACAGAACTAGAAAACACAATTCTAAAATTCATGTGGAACCAAAAAAGAGCCCCCATAGCCAAAGCAAGACTAAGCAAAAAGAACAAATCTGGAGACATCACATTACCTGATGTCAAACTATACTATAAGGCCGTAGTCAACAAAACAGCATGGTACTGGTATAAAAATAGGCACATAGACTAATGGAACAGAGAACCCAGAAATAATGCCAAATACTTACAGGTAACTGGTCTTCAACACAGCAAACAAAAAACATAAAGTGGAGAAAGGGCACTGTATTCAACACATTGTGCTGGGATAATTGGCAAGCCACATGCAGAAGAATGAAACTGGTTCCTCATCTCTCACTTTATTCAAAAGTCAACTCAAGACACATCAAGGACTTAAATCGAAGACCTGAAACCATAAAAATTTTAGAAGATAACAACCGAAATACCCTTCCAGACATTGGTTTAGGCAACGATTTCATGACCAAAATCACAAAAGCAAATGCAAAAAAAAATTAAATTAAATATATATATATATATATATATATATGTGAAACTTAATTAAACTAAAAAGTTTCTTCGCAGCAAAAGAAACAGTCAACAGATTGGGAGTTATACCTGATATAAATGATGAATTGATGGGTGCTGACGAGTTGATGGGTGCAGCACACCAACATGGCACAAGTATACATATGTAACAAACCTGCATGCTATGCACATGTACCCTAGAACTTAAAGTATAAATAAATAAATAAATAAATAAATAAATAAATAATAAATAAAATTAAAAAAAAGAAACAGTCAACAGAGTAAACAGACAACCATAGACTGGGAGAAAATCATCACAATCTATGTATCTGACAAAGAGTAATATCCAGAATCTACAAGGAACTCAAACAAATTAGCAAGAAAACCATAAACAATCCCATCAAAAAAATGGGGTAAGGACATGAATAGCCAAGTCTCAAAAGAAGATATACAAATGGCAAACAAACATATGAAAAAATGCTCAACATCACTAATGATCAGGGAAATGCAAATCAAAACCGCAATGTGATACCATCTTACTCTGCAAGAATGGCCAGCATCAAAAAATCAAAAAATAATAGATGTTGGCAGAGAAGCGGTGAAAAGAGAACACTTTTTGACTGCTGGTGGGAATGTAAACTAATACAACCGCTATGGAAAACAGTGTGGAGATTCCTGGAAGAACTAAAAGTAGAACTACCATTTGATCCAGCAATTCCATTACTGGGTATCTACCCAGAGGAAAAGAAGTAATTATACAAAAAAGATACTTGCACACACATGTTTACAGCAGCACAATTCCCAATTGCAAAAATATGGAACCAGCCCAAATGCCCATCAATCAATAAGTGCATAAAGAAATTGTGGCATATATATATATATATATATATATATACACACACACACACACACATACACATACACATACATACACACAATAGAATACTATTTAGCCATAAAAAGGAAAAATATAATGGCTTTCACGGCAACCTGGATGGGATAGGAGACCCATTCTAAGTGATGAAACTCAGGAATGGAAAACCAATCATGGTGTGTTCTCATTCATAAGTGGGAGCTAAGCTATGAGGATGGAAAGGCATTAGAATGACACAATAGACTCTGGGGACTTGAGAGCAACAGCAGGAGTGGTCGTAAGGAATAAAAGACTACAAATTGGGTACAGTGTATACTGCTCAGGTGATGGGTGCACAAATCACCACTAAAGGACCCACTCAGGTAACTAAACCCCACCTGCTCCCCAAAAACCTATGACAATAAAAAATAAAAGAAAATAATACACAAAGTAATTTTTTAGTGACACTGAATCTTGACCTCTGTAATTGAAGGACACAAAAGGAAGTAAAAATAATATTACTAACCACATGAGTTTCCCTCTGTGATTCTTCAGGCCTCTGTATTTTTCTGTTAGCTTTTCTTTGCTTATAAATGTCCAGAGCTAGATTCATCTGGCTACATATTTGCAAGAGAAGAGATTAAATTGCTAGTTTCCCCCCAAAATTAATATTTTTAAAAACATAGTTTTTATACTAAATTTTGAATTACAAATGTATTATATATAAATTATTTGAGAGGGAAACTTAGAAAACTTAGCATGTGTTATATAGTTTTCAGTTTACACACACACACACACACACACACACACATACACACACACAGGTTTTGTTTTAAAAATTGAGATAAAATAATCTTTGCATCATTTATTTTAGAATTTAATAGTATGACTGTGTCTGACCAGAGATATTTGTTTCTTCAATATGTTGGAAGCAAAATTTACTTTGGCCAGGATTGATTAAACTGTAGTTGTACAGTTGTGACGTTCATCTCTAAAATCAATCACTTTCTTCAATACAGAAGCTTTCCGTATATGTCAAAGAGAATCACTCTCAATCTTAAAATCTCAATTTTCAGATTGAGAAGACAGATGCTGTTCCTATTTTTATCTTTATGGCTTCATGAATTTATATATTTAGAGTCTGGAAAAGTCTGGACATATGTTACAGTTTGAGCAAAGTAATTTTGTAAATCAAAAAACGATTTTGCAAATTAAGTAACAAGAAGAGAAAGAAAGATTAAAAATTGCAAAATTGAGAGAGAATGAAAGGGAGACTATAAAGGAAGGAAAAACATAGACATACAGAATTAACAGAAGTATGGATTAAAAAGAGGGTGGAGGAGATTAAAGAAAGTGAAAAAGAAGGAAGGAAGAAGGGAAGGAAAAAGGAAGGGAGGGAGAGAAAGAAAGAATGGAAAAAGAAAAAGGGAAACAAGGAAATAACTAGAAGAGAGGAAGAATACATTAATAGATAACTTTATTTTTCATTTCATCAAACTATGCATCCAGTACTACTATTGTATTGCCAAATAAAATCATTATTATTGTTACTAAAAGTTTGTTGAATTTATATTCATCTAAAATGAATTATGTTTTAAGAGTCTTATTATTGCGTGATCTTTGGTGCCACTTACAATAAACTTCTTTATAAATTAATCTATTGTTGCAGGAAGTCAGGGATCCCGAATGGAGGGACCAGCTGGAGCTGCAGCAGAGGAACATACATTGTGAAGATTTCATTTTAATATGGACATTTATCAGTTCCCAAATAATAATTTTATAATTTCTTATGCCTGTCTTTAATCTCTGAACATAAATTGTGAAGATTTCATGGACATTTATCAGTTCCTAAATAATACTTTTATAATTTCTTATGTCTGTCTTTACTTTAATCTTGTAATCCTATTATCATCGTAAACTGAGTATGTATGCCACCTCAGGACCACTTTGATAATTTTGTTAACTGTACAAATTGATTCTAAAACATGTGTGTTTGAAAAATATGAAATCAGTGCACCCTGAAAAAGAACAGAATAATGGCGATTTTTAGGGAAACAAGGGAAGACAACCATAAGGTCTGACTGCCTGTGGGGTTGGGCAAAAACAGCCATATTTTTCTTCTTGCAGAGGGCCTGTAAACAGACATGCAAGTAGGAGAGATATCACTAAATTATTTTCCTAGCAAGGAATATTAATATTAATACCTTGGGAAAGGAATGTATTCCTGGGGGGAGGTCTATAAACAGTTGCTCTGGGAGTGTTTGTCTTATGTGGTTGAGATAAGGACTGAAGGACACCCTTGTCTCCTGCAGTACCCTCAGGCTTATTAGGGTGGGGATAAACTCTGCCCTGGTAAATCTGTGGTCAGACCTGTTCTCTGCTCTTGACCGCTGTTTCCTGTTGTTTAAGCTGTTTATCAAGACAATACATGCACAGCTGAACATAGACCCTTATCAGTAGTTCTGTTTTGCCTTTTGTCCTGTTCCCTCAGAAGCATGTGATTTTTGTTCTGCTTTTTGTCCTTTGAAGCATGTGATCCTTGTACCTACTCCCTGTTTTACACCCCCTCCCCTTTTATGAAACCCTTAATAAAAGCTTGCTGGTCTGAGACTCAGGTGGGCATCATGGTCCTGCTGATATGTGATGTCACTCCTGGAGGTCCATCTGTAAAATTCCTCTCTCTGTATTCTTTCTCTTTATTCCTCAGCCAGCCAACACTTATGGAAAATAGAACCTACATTGAGCTATTGGGGGCGGGTTCCCCCTATAATCAATAAGAATCAAATTTTAGGCTGTTAAAGTAGATAACTATGACTTAATTATAGAATTGGCAAGAGTTTTTAACATTACTCAGCAACTTTCATATGAAAGGTTAGTAATAACACTATAGTTCACAACATAAAATAAGAATCACTAAATGCTCCAAAGTCAAGAGTGGGGCAAAAGCTATCAATTCAAAGGAGATATCCATTACATTAATAAAATAGTTGGCCAGGCATGGTGGCTCATGCCTATAATCCCAGCACTTTGGGAGGCCAAAACTGGTGGATCACTTGAGGTAAGGAGTTCAAGACCAGCCTGGCCAACATGGCAAAACCCTGTCTCCACTAAAAATACAAAAATTAGCCAGGTGTGGTTGTGCGGGCTTGTAGTCCCAGCTACTCAGGAGGCTGAGGTGGGGGAATCACTTAAGCCTGAGCGATGCAAGTTGCAGAGAACTGAGATTATGCCACTGCACTCCAGCCTGGGTGACAGAGTGAGACCCTGTCTGAAAAATAAAATAAAATAAATAAATAAAATAAAATAAAATAAAATAAAATAAAATAAAATAAAATAAAATAAAATAATTGGAATTATTTACTTTTACCTTATGGGTTTTATATTACACAGGCAACAAGAATCGCAAAGGAAGTCAGAAGATAAAAAACAAATCTGATTAAAGAACAAAGTTTCCACCTAAATGTTCAGTTTCCCTTTTCCTTTCAAGTGTGATATATATGATCTCTGAGGTAAAAATTATCCTTTATTTGTATGGATTAGCAAATTTACCATTATAACAATTGTTTTCTTCATTGAAATATGTCCTTGCTTCCAACTAAAATGAATATTTAAGGAATGGCAATTTTTATGGAATATGTCATAGGAAGCATAAACTGTATTTTCAAATGCAGGCTGTAAGTTAAGTAAAACATGACACTAAAAAGGAACAGCAAAACTGTTGTTTTCTAACTGTTGGCTAACCAAGATGACTAGCTAAGTAAATATATAAACATTTACATTGGAAGTAAAAACTATTTAAAAAGATATTTTATTGTGAAGACCAAACACAAACTTGGCTTTGACTGCTGTTATAGGCAGCTCAGCTTCTATCCTGAAGAACATCTACCCTTATGTGTTTTGGCAGATCTCCAGGGTCCCCTGGGAGAAAGTAATATCTCTATTTACATATCAAAGCAAACGAAGGATCTAAGCTCAATGGGACTCTAAGGGGATGTGAAAGTATTCTATGAAACAGGAGTTTCAAAAATTTTCCTTCCTAAAGCCAGGCTACCTCCTTTGTATTTTATTTTATTTATTTTATATTAAAATAATCTTTAATATTTGTGGGTACAATGACTAGCATGCTGTAGTATTTTACTGACGCAACCAAGATAAGTCTGAGAAAGAGTTAAAAGATACTATGCAAGACGTTTTTGAATTAAGTAACTGTTTTCAGTAAAGATATAAGGAAAAGGAGAAGTCAGTTTAAGGATCTGGGCCCACTCTCATGGTTTTACTGTTTTGGACATCTACAGAATTACACACAGAAGTGATCAATAGAAGTTCTGCATTTTATGAAAAAGGACTAATATCCCATAACCAAAAGGTACTTAACTTGATTTTTACTGTGTATTGAAAAATATTTTAAATGATCATCTTAACTTTTGTACATTTATTAAAATGTAGTTTCTGTTTAGTAGGATTCTTAGCTTTCTTCTCTTTGTGCAGCCTGGAGTACACAGTACAGTATATAGAAACAAATGCTAAGCTGAAGTGGAGTTAAAAATCTGGCCTACCAAAGATGTCATCAGCAAGGTTATCTTGATCATTTGACACTGAATGCTTCCTATACAGATATGAAAACTAAAGGCTAAAGATTTGTATGAAATAATAATATTAGGTTGGTGCAAACATTATTGTAAGAATCTCAACAAGGAGGACATAAAATATTCAGAGGTTGATGTCTTTTTATCAGATATTTGTGTTTAAAAGTTTTCTATAAGTATTCAAATAATTTTCTTTCACAATTGAACTGTGTCATTTCTTAACTTTAAACTATTCTAAAATGGCATTTTTGCTGAATTTAATTTATAAGAAATGAGAGTTACTTTTTATTTCATCAAATCAAAACCTTGTTCTTCAATGAAATAGTACTTATAATAGTAATTATGATGATTCTTCACATTCATGAAGTGCTTTTACTTTCTCTTAAAATTCCTTTGATGAAGGAAAAGGAAGGACCAAACAGATTTAGATGGAATGTTTATTTCCCCTTCCATCAAACTGTTAAATGCTTGTTAACTTTTCTCCGCCCCTCTCCCTGTCTCTCTCTCTCAGTTGCTCACTCCCTCTTGCCTTCCTTTTGTTTCTCTGTTAACATGTCTTGAATCTTTGATATGACTCAGGTTTTTTACCCTGTTTGGGAGCCTTTTTCAGGGTTTCTTAATTGTCTCTTTCATTATTACTATAAATATGTTTAGCATAAATTATGTGTAGGGCCAAGTGCTAGATACTTAAAATCACTGAAGGTTTAGTTATACTCATAACACATTCAATATTTATGTTTCCTATTACTGTTTCCTGTTATATGCTCTTATATTTTTGTAATTTAACGCTGCACAGCCCAAAATACAATTCCAAGGCACAAAGGCATTTAAATACATCCTTGAAGTTGTTGAGAATAATTATTTTGCTTTCCTTCAACAAATGTTTATTGAGTATCTACTATGTGCTAAGCACTGTATCACATGCTAGAGATATAAATGAAGAATAACATAGTACCTCTTCTCAAGAAATCATAATCTTAATGATGAAAACAGGCATGACAACTGATGAATATAGAGCAATTATAAGTCTGATAATAAAGGAATAAGAGTTTTATGGGAAGGAACGGAAAGAGCTCACAAGATTGCTTGAAGGATGAGTCAGAACAAGGCTCACAGAGGTGGGTTTTAATGATGAAGGACTTTGCCAAGTAGATGATAATTAATAATAATAATAATAATAATAATAATAATAATAATAATAACAACAATGTCCTTTATTGGGCCCCTACTAGGTCCCAGGCAATAGGCTGAGTATAATGGTTATTTCCTCTGTTTTTCAAATGAGATAGCTGAGGTTCAAGAGGTTAAGTAACTTCTCCAAGATCACACAGGAAGTAAATAGCAGAAGCAGAATTTAAACCCCAGTTTACCTTATTCTACCTACATGGTACTACTATACTTTGCCACCGTTTTACAGTTCTCCTTATAATATGGTTTTGTAAAATGTTATTTTTTGAACCTTTAATAATTTGTTTCCAAATTTTTTTAAACTTACATTTTGCATTTTATTATGTGTGTTAATTAAAAATTAGTCTGAGTGTGTATATATAAAGTATATTCAACAGTGATTTCAGCCCTACCTATCTCTTGGGGTTTTTATGAGACTCCAATGATAGAAGACTTTTAAAAGTTCTTTGAAAATTTGACAGATAAAACAAGTACTTATTATTACTCACAATGTATTTTCCAGTCACAAAAGTTTGCTCAGTTTTTGTCATTTTAAGTTTTACTTTCACTCTAAGGATTATTTCCTTGTGTCTGTTGAGTTTACCTTTGCATGTCTGTGGATGTTTCCAGGTTCTACTTCTTTACAATTATATTTAATTGATTTACAGTTAGAATTGTGATTTGGCAGTAATTACCATCTGTAGATGATATCAATCTAACTAATTATTTGTAAATTGGCTGCCATTAGTTACTTTCATTTTCCACTTTTGCATAATTTTGTACATGCATGCACGTGTATGTGGTATAGCTCTATAATATATTACACCAGTACTAAAGCCAAGTGTAACTGACTTAAACTTCATTTTAAGTCACTGTCATATGCATACCACAAACTTCAGGTCTTTGACATTTCTTTAATGCTCAATCTGATTGTAGCACTAGTAATTTATTAATATTTTTAAAAATTTTTGAATGCCATTTTCCAACAAGTAGTTACTTTTTGGACACGTTTCTATGATATTTACTAAGAGCTAAGCATGTGACTTTGCATTATTTGTTTTTACTAGTTCTTGTATACTTCCATTGACTTTTATCTTTAAGTATTTTTTTCTGCATTTTTATTTTTTTTTATTTTTTTTTTTTTCTGGAGATGGAGTCTTGCTCTGTTGCCCAGGGCCCAGGCTGGAGTGCAGTGGCGCAATGTTGGCTCACTGCAGCCTCCACCTCCCAGGTTCAAACAATTCTCCTGCCTCAGAATCCCGAATAGCTGAGACTACAGGCACATGCCACAACACTCCGCTAATTTTTTTGTGTTTTTAGTAGAGATGGGGTTTCACTGTGTTAGCCAGGATGATCTCGCTCTCCCGGCTTCCTGATCCACCCATCTCGGCCTCCCAAAGTGCTGGGATTACAGGTGTGAGCCACCGCTCCCAGTCATTTTTGCATTTTTAACCAGAAATTTATTCTCAGTCTCCCAGGATCTGGACCTTTGCACTACTTTATTTATTTAAAAAATAGTAAATTCAGGCCGGGCGCGGTGGCTCAAGCCTGTAATCCCAGCACTTTGGGAGGCCGAGACGCGCGGATCACGAGGTCAGGAGATCGAGACCGTCCTGGCTAACACGGTGAAACCCTGCCTCTACTAAAAAAATACAAAAAATTAGCCGGGCGACGTGGCAGGCGCCTGTAGTCCCAGGTACTCGGGAGGCTGTGGCAGGAGAATGGCGTCAAAAAAAAAAAAAAAAAGTAAATTCGATGCTGGGCGAGGTGGCCCACCTCTGTAATCCCAGCACTTTTGGAGGCTGAGGCGGGCAGATCACCTGAGGTGGGGAGTTCGAGACCAGCCTGACCAACATGGAGAAACCCTGCCTCTACTAAAAATACAAAATTAGCCTGGCATGGTGGCACACGCCTGTAGTCCCAGCTACTCGGGAGGCTGAGGCAGGAGAATCACTTGAACCTGGGAGGTGGAGGTTGCGGCGAGCGGAGATCACACCATTGCACTCCAGCCTGGGCAACAAGAGCAAAACTCCATTTCAAAAAATAAAAATAAAAAATAATTATTTCTGATGGTTTTAATAGTGATGAATCTGTCATTTCTCTTTATATTATATATTCAGTATTTGCCTCAAATATTAATAGGATTTATTTGTCTCAAAGATGTGGGGATTTAAAAAAATCATAGATAGGTTTACTATTCACTTCTATTTTCCTCTTCAGTCAAGCTACATCTTAGAATTTTAGAACTTCATGGAGTTGTAGACGTATCTTTGACTGAATCAGCTTGCCAGCAAGATAGTGACGATGTTGTGCCCAGAATGAGAATGGAATTATCCATACTTTCTGATCCTTGTATGGATTTTCATTAAGCTAATTATTTTCTAAAATTATTTTATATATTGATATAAATATTGACTTGTATGAAGAAGCTTTTTCTTTTGAAATGAGCTTTATCTTACTTTACTGTTTCAATTTTTATTATAGAAACAAAGTACACATGTGCAGGTGTGTTACAAAGGCATATTTTGTGATGCTAAGGTTTGCAGTACAACTGAATCCACTACTCAAGTAGTGAGCATAGTACTCAATAGGTTATTTCCCAACACTTGTCCCCCTCCATCTTTTCATCCCTTATTTAATGTCTCCATAATATCTCTTGGTTTAAATTAGCATGTTTTTTTTTTTTCCTAATTAACAAACAAAAGTAAAATGGGTAAAATGAATATCTCTTTCTCTGTGCATATTTGTCGTAAGATAATAGTATGATCTATGTTGTCGTAAGATAATAGTATGATCTATGTTGAGTAATAAGTTAGTCTACAGAATTCAAACCAAAGTTTAGAATACTTTAGAAGGCTATGTAAAGTAAGGAGTATAAAGAGTCTTGATATATAAAGTTGTCCCTCCTCCGCACACTGAGATCTTAAAACAGAACTGAGAATATAAGAACACTTTGTGGAATACAGCAATAATAAAAAGGAAAAAACAGCTCTACTTATCAAGTATTTTATAAGTAATCCCCACAATCCCTTCCACTATGTGCTGTAAATTTTCTCTAAATTAATCAGCTACAAACTCAATTAAGGAATTGTGTCTCAGAGTTCTCACTCATAAGTGGGAGTTGAACAATAAGAACACACGGACACAGGGAGAGGAATAACACACACACCGGGGCCTGTCAAGGTGGGTGGGGAGCAAGGGGAGGGAGAGCATTAGGATAAAACCTGATGCATGTGGGGCTTAAAACTTAGATGATCGATTGATAGGTGAAGCAAATCACCATGGCACGTGTATCCCTATGTAACAAATCTGCACATTCTGCACATGTATCCTGGAAGTTAAAGTAAAATAATAATAATGATAAAAGAAATTTGTATTTTACCTTCGTAGTTGATTTCCAAGTTCTTACACTGTGGAAACTCATTCCATCACAGTTGGCTATAGAATTAAATTCAACATAAGTTATATCCACATTATACCTGTTCCAAAGGAACATACTTATTCAAATATCTGAAATCTTTCTTCATATTGTAGTCTAACCCACACAGATGCAGTATGGAGCCTGAGATCCATTTTTGAAGAAAGGTACAACAGATGATTTGTTATCTTGTATTATACACTCCTAGGAAAGCTTGGATAAGATCGTCTCCATTGTAGCTCTAGAATTCTATCATTTAGAACTATATGCAAGAGAGAAGAACATCAATTATTCTAGATAAACCTGAGAACAACAACAAAAAAATGCCAATTATGAGTAAGTCAGTGATGTGTTACCCCATATGTATTTTCTTAAATTTCCAGGAGAATATAAAGTGACGACAAAGAATCAGTGAACAAATTTTTTTTCTTGTGGTTTATAACAACCACATGTTATATTATCACATATACTCCCTTTTAGGTGAAATCTGAGTAAATAGAGGTATGTATTGCAATATTTCCAGACTAACTTCTGGGGTGTCATCCTGGAACACAAGTGTATAAGTGGATAGTAAATAGTCTCAGGCAACTGGAAACTGAAATCTGCACCCATATTATTACTGAGAGGAAGTTGAAAATTTACCAAAAAATAAGACCCTTGTTATCAGCTAAAATGTTAGATTGTAAAAATCAGGGAAACTAAACAATTCTTACATCTGATACATGAGATACATTCCACATTCATTTAACTGAAATTTACTAAGTATACACCACAGGAATAGTCCTGGGCTAGGTGCTGTTAAACACAAAGAAGTACACAGCATGAAAGCTGTACTTAAAGCATGTATGCCATATGCAGAGAGACAAAATAAATGTACATTAAAGCTACTGAGTAATTCATGAGTATAAGCAAGTACCACAAAGCATAAAGTTATATTAAAATGAAAGGCCAGATTTAAATGATCAGTATTTTGTGAGTTCAGAGCAAAGAGAACAATGTGGACTGGCTTGATCAGGGAAGGCTTTCTGAAGGAGGTGAGACTTGAGGTGGACCAAAAAGTTATTCTGGGTGGTAAGGAATTGGATAGATAGCAGTAAGGAGTGGGGGCTATTCAGTGTCTGAAGGAACATGAATAGTAAATAAAGTCTTAAAAGCTGTACTTAATTAAACAGGATCCTGTTTTTGAAAGAAGCATTAGGGAAGAGCAGCAAGAGACTAGCAGTCCTAGACCCCTGGGCTGAGTCAGATGCTACCATGGCTTGGCCAAGGATTGGTCCTGTTGTCATACATTGTGTCTACAAATTACTTTGTTGAGTGAATTTTATTATTTCCTACTTCCAACTTATCATAAGTCAATCAATTACCATGTGACCTTTTGCAAATAAATAAAAGCCTTACAGCTAAGCATATATAATATGGCACAGCAGTTTCTTCTTATGTTTGTGAACTAGTCAGACCTATATTTTAAGAAGGATCACCCACAGATGTTTGACAGGAAGAGAAGGGAAAGAGAGAGAAAGAAATCCACCCACTGTGAACACGCTGAATTATTCTTACCAGGGCACCTGTGTGAATGATGCAAGCTGCGCAAAAATATTAATTTTAAGTGTGGCATATTCTGTGCAAGTCTGTTAAAAGACAAATACAGGCCAGGCGCAGTGGCTCACAGCTGTAATCCCAGCACTTTGGGAGGCTGAGGTGGGTGGATCACCTAAGGTCAGGAGTTCTAAACCAGCCTGGCCAACAGGGTGAAACCCTGTCTCTACTAAAAATACAAAAACTCACTGGGCATGGTGGTGGGCTCCTGTAATCCCAGTTCTCAGGAGGCTGTGGCAGGAGAATCACTTGAACCCAGGAGGCAGAGGTTGCAGTGAGCCGAGATCACACCATTGCACTCCAGCCTGGGTGACAAGACTGAAACTTCGTCTCAAAAGAAAATATAAATAAATAAAAAGACAAATACACACCATGGAATTATGTATATATATATGATATATATATATTATATATGATATATATATGATATATATATGATATATATGATATATATATGATATATATATGATATATATGATATATATATGATATATATACATGATATATATATGATATATATATATGAAGATATTGGTCACTTCAGTGGTTTAAACTTGTTCTTCCCTGGGTTATGGGCTGTTGGTGAGGTCAATTTTTACTGCCTTCAATGCCAGTGGTAAACTTTCTCCTCTTACATTGTGGTGGAAGAGGGACATATGTCTCCAAAAGTTTTCCAAGTCCAGATAATTGATCTGATAATAGCTTCTTGTCTCCTGGAGTTTGCGATAAGCATTAAATGGAGGAAAGAATAGGGACAAATAGGAAGGAAATTAATTGTTCACACCTTCAGTTCCCCATATCGGAAAGGCAGATTCATTAGATATTCATCCTCTAGCAGACGAACCTAGGGTTTCTGAATTTCTCTAAGTGAGTTTATTTTTAATGCTAGCCGTTTCAGAAAACCCCTGACATATTCTAAGTTAGTTAAAAGGAAGAAGTTTACATCCTGAGGAAGACTAAGTTGGTTGAGGTCTGCGAAAGAGTTATTTATTCTAAAGATGGCTGGAAAGTGAACAGGAAACATGAAGGGAAAAAATATACATTTTGGCCTTCAAAGCATTTTTTGGCTTTTGTTTCATAACCCTAATCTTTAACATCAGATTATAAGCCTCTAAATTTTTCTTTTACTTTTAGTGGTTAAATAACTATTAGTAATATAATAAAGCAAACCCTTCCCAATTTAAAAAATGACCTTAGAAAGGAAACAAAACAAAATATACTGAATATTTACTATACTATAGGATTATGTTATAGATTCTAAGTTTGATTAGCATACTGGATCCTTGAGACATTTATGTGATTCACACTAACACTTATTATCATTCAATTATGCCATACTTATAAAGTAATTCCACTATCACAGTGGAAAGAGGTTATGGACAATAATGCCCATTTTAACAAGGTGGGCTCACCCAGAATTACTACACCATTTTCACTTTTCCCAAATGTGGAAAAACACAGCAGTGTGCTGCCTTCCAGAAAATACAACATAATAGCTAAATTTTATTGAAATTTTACCTGAATACTTTGAAGAAGTCATTTCTCCCCGCCTATTTGGCTTAGAGATGACTGTGCTTCAGTGCAGGTATATGAATAGTAGTTTTAGAAGAGTCTTTAGTTTTTTGCGAGTCATGTAAAAGCTGTTTGTTGTTATAAACCTCTCTCAAGTATAAAGAACATTGAGTTCCAGTACTTGCTACTTCCTTCCGAGCAGATGTTTGGCATCTTTTGTTTTTTTGGAGTCAAATCAGAAATTTTGGCTACCATGTAGGAAATCATATCCACTGAGTATAGAAGTTAGCCAATATTGTGTGTGTGTATGGGGCAGGGGGGGGCGGGGAGCTTTCTAGCTTTCTAATCCAAACGCTTGAAACTTTGCAAGTGTCATATGGACAGTTCTCTGCATTCCGTTTTGTTAATGTGCAAGCTGAATGGCATTAATTTGGGATTAGAGAAGTTACAAAATTCCTGTCGTTTGCACTTTCATTCTTATTAAAATGAGTCAACACTGAAAATTCAGAAAATCTGTGGGCTATCTGCCTTTTTCCATACTTCTCTGATGCTTGTTTAATCCAAGGAGCTGGAGAAAATATATAATATATTATATATTCAGGAGAGAGCTCCTTGGAAATTTTTCCTCCCAGCCCTGACTGTGAAAGGACAATTTTGCTCATTATAATCTATGTGGATTGTTGCAGCACATATATTACTTGAACACCATTGAAACTGAGCTCAGTGGTTTTCAGGCCGGGCGCGGTGGCTCAAGCCTGTAATCCCAGCACTTCGGGAGGCCGAGACGGGTGGATCACGAGGTCAGGAGATCGAGACCATCCTGGCTAACCCGGTGAAACCCCGTCTCTACCAAAAAATACAAAAAAAAAAAAAAAAAAAAAAAAAAAAAAA
>NC_045445.1:71147939-71151325 GCF_002776525.5 Piliocolobus tephrosceles
AAAAAAAAAACAAAAAAACGAGCTCAGTGGTTTTCTTGTTCCATTGCACAAAACAATCAAAGACTTTTTTCTGATCAATTGCATACGTTAATTTTATGTATCACTTCTCTAGAAAATGCAGTTAAGTGTCGGGAAAAAGCTTTGGATGGATGCATCACTGATATATACGTATATGTACATAGGTACATACATACGTGATATGTACATATACGTATATATCAGTGACCATGAGTACTGGCTTGCTTAAGACACACAATCAGATGCAACAGATTGGTCTCAGCTTTACTGATATTGCTCTTGGCCTGTTGGATATTACTCACTATTATATCACCAAAAGATTTGGAATAGATAAAAAACCAGAGTGAAGTTTGATTAGATCAGTTGTCGTGTACTTTCCACATTGTACAAACCCTCTTTGTACCTGCTATGGTGCTATTCTCATAATCAGTTTGGATAGTGATGCTAAATAAATCTTTAGCTGTTTTCCTCATGAAATTTATTTACTCAAACAGTTATGTTATATAAAAAGTTTTGGTGCCACAAAAGAAATTACACTAGAATATAAAATTTTCTTTTTAATTCTCAGCAAGGCAAGGTACTTCTATAGAAGGGTGCACCCTTACAGATGGAGCAATGGTGAGCGCACTCTTCGACAAGGGAGGGGAAGGGAGTCTTATCCCTCATGCACGTGGCCCCTGCTGCTGTGTCCTTCCCCTATTGGCTAGGGTTAGACTGCACAGGCTAAACTAATTTCAACTGGCTAATTTAAAGATAGTGACAGGGTGAGTGGTTTGGCGGGAAAAATGATTCTGACAGAGCAGGTAATCTGAATGAGTCAAGGTGGAGTAGGTAATTGGAATGAGTAAGGGTGGAACCGGTGAAAAAAGTTGCTTTGTGAGGAAGTTAAGTTTAAAAGTAGAAGGCAAATAATTGAACATACTGGCATATTGATTCTTTGAAAAGAAATTTAGAACTCATATCTAACAGTTAAACAATATGATCTGTATTGTCTGATATAAGAAAAAATCCAGACATAAGATGATTCTAGATTTAGTACATTTAATGTCTCAGTAATACAAAATACCAAAATTGTTGCTAATGTTTTTGTCTGCAACTCCAAGCATTTCAGGTTGGGTGTAAATAGCAGAAGTTTAATTCAGCTACTATGAGTCTTAATTTGTTTGTTATTATATACCAAATGTTTTGACATATATTACCTTATTCAATACATACAAGATAGTTCTTATGTGTTATAACAGATACTAGTGACTGTATATCCAACAGAAATCCACTCCTCCCCTTCCTCCTTCTTAACAAGACACTATTGTTTACTTCTGTGGGACTTTTTTCTTTAGGGCTTTGTATTTAAGATAAGTGAATGTTATTCCTAATCCAGGGAATGAGTGTCAACAAATGTTGGCAAGATAAGTGATGTAATTTTTCTGGCCAGTGATTAGTTTTGTTACAGGCATGGGACTCATTTCTGATGAATGAGACCAGAGAGAAAGATTTTTGGGAAGCATTAGGAAAAACTTTACTTGATGGTTAAATAAAAAGAGAACAGATACATGCAAGAAACACCTACCTTTGTTTTTATTCTTCTGGGCTTTTTGATGTCTGAATCTGATCCCTGAAAGTGCTGCAGCTATCTTGCTCCCATGAAGATACCTAAATTGAAATGCTTGGAATGGCAGAGAAAAACCTTGGCAAGGACTTCAGTTTTTTTTTGTCAATGAGCTATTGAATTAACTAAACTTAGAATAAACTTATGTCTGCATTTTTTGTTATGTCAGACAATACAGATCATATTGTTTAAGCTATTTGATTCTGGGGCTTTTGTTACGTTCAAGCAAAAAATATCTAAGCTGATCCATGTATAAGTATTTTTTCTTTTTTTAACAGGGTCTTGCTCTGTCTCCCAGGCTGGAGTGAAGTGGCACTATCTTGGCTCACTGCAACCTCCACCTTCCAGGTTCAAGTAATTCTCATGCCTCAGACTCTTTAGTAGATGGGATTACAAGTGTGTTCCACCACATCTGGTTAATTTTTGTATTTTTTAGTAGAGATGGGGTTTTGCCACATTGGCCAGGCTGGTCTTGAAATGCTGGCCTCAAGTTATAGGACTGCCTCAGCCAAGTGCTGGAATTACAGGCATGAGCCACTTTGCCAGACTAATCTCAAACTCCTGACCTCAGTTGTCCACCTGCCTTGGCCTCCCAAAGTGCTGGGATTACAGGTGTGAGCCACTGCACCCGATGTTACATTTCCCCTAATTGAATGAATGTAGTAGCCTACTTAGCATTTCATTTTACTCCAAGAGTCTTTCAAGTGAGTAAATAATCTGTGAAAATGTGTTTTGTATTCTCTGTACAAAACCAATATGTTATGTTACTTCCACTTCATCTTCCACACCCAATCCTTAAGATCATTTTGGGCCAATGAAGGTATTTATGACTATGAGGCTGTTAGATTCTCAATTAAAAAAACACAAACTGTAACTTACATACATGCAACATTGGAGGTGAGGGGAAAAAAAGTTTGAATAAACAGTAATAACTGGTGTATCACAAAGACAAGTATAGGCCAATATAGAACAAAGACAGGATGTTCTTAAA
Source organism: Piliocolobus tephrosceles (assembly GCF_002776525.5). NCBI lineage: Eukaryota > Metazoa > Chordata > Mammalia > Primates > Cercopithecidae > Piliocolobus > Piliocolobus tephrosceles. The sequence continues at coordinate 71,150,555 of NC_045445.1, forward strand.
AGAATGATATAGAAAAAAAAATAGGCTTATTAGATATTATATTAAAATCTCTTAGCTAAACCTGTAAAATGAAGAAGAAAATAATCACTATCTAGATGAATAATTCAAAATGAGATTTTAAATTTAATATATAAAAATGTAAGGAAATAAATCATACATAAAATTTGAAAAGTAAATCTTATTCAGTAAAATTTGATTATACTCTGGGGAAAATCATGTTGAACAAATAATACTTGATATTTTATAAAACGTAGGTTTTAATTTTGTCAAAGAATAAAAGTTTTGATTTTCTGATGTATTTAAAAGATTGTTGACGGTAAGACTATGTTAATTATACACTGTTCACAATAGCAAATACATGGAATAAACCTAAATGCCCATCAATGATAGAATGGATAAAGAAGATGTGGTACATACACACCATGGAATACTATGCAGCCACAGGAAAAAAAAAAAAAAAAACCAAAAACACAAGATTGGCCAGGTGCTGTGGCTCACGCCTGTAATTCCAACACTTTGGGAGGCGGAGGCAGGCAGATCACCTGAGGTCGGGAGTTAGAGACCAGCCTGACCAACATGGAGAAACCCCGTCTCTACTAAAAATACAAAATTAGCCGGGCGTGGTGGTGCATACCTATAATCCCAGCTATTCGGGAGGTTGAGGCAGGACAATCGCTTGAACCTAGGAGGTGGATGTTGCAGTGAGCCAAGATTGCAACATTGCACTCCAGGCTGGGCAACAAGAGCAAAACTCCATCTCAAAAAAAAAAA
>NC_045445.1:71151335-71155481 GCF_002776525.5 Piliocolobus tephrosceles
GGCGGGCGCCTGTAGTCCCAGCTACTCGGGAGGCTGAGGCGGGAGAATGGCGTGAACCTGGGAGGGGGAGCTTGCAGTGAGCTGAGATCCTGCCACTGCACTCCAGCCTGGGTGACAGAGCGAGACTCCGTCTCAAAAAAAATCAATAAATAAAAATAAATAAATAAATAAATAAATAAATAAATAAATAAATAAATACAAAAATAAAAATAAAAATAAATTAGTAAAAGTCCATTACTTTTGGTGAAAAATAACATACCTCTGATACAGATGCTGTCAGGAATCTTTTCTTGCATTTTTCAGAGACCTTTACATGATGTTTACTTCCTGTGTGGTATTATCAATTTTTGCACCGCTTTCAGTAGTTATGGTTAAACTCTATTTATTTTCTGTTTCACTGTGGTTTGACTATTTAACTCTTTCATGTGTTCTTATGTGCACATTACTTGAATCCTGAAAATGTTTAGAGGACCTGAAATGATACTTCGATAAACAGATTTTAATTAATATAAAAAATATTCTATGGATTTAGATTATGCATTGAAAATAGTGAAAATTACAACATAATGCATGGGGATTTGTGTCATGAAATTAATATGTTTTATAATAACACTATTTTGTAAGATGTAATTTTATTACAGTATTTACCCATAATTTTTGAACTAGGTGATTGCAGTATATTGAAAAAATATGGTCACAATGTTTGGTAACTTGTTTATCATGAGGTGAATCTAGTCTAAACTGCTAGAATGCAGAATCCTGAGTTGATAAATTATTGGCTTTTTTGTTGTTTGTTTGTTTTTTGTTGTTCTGTTTTTTTTATTGTTTTTTTTTGTTTTTGTTTTTGTTTTTGTTTTTGTTTTTGAGAAGAACTTTCACTCTTGTTGCCCAGGATGGAATACAATGACCAGCTCACTGCAATCTCCAACTCCTGGGTTCAGGCAATTCTCCTGCCTCGGCCTCCCGAGTAGCTGGGATTATGGGCATGTGCCACCATGCCCAGCTAATTTTTGCATTTTTAGTAGAGACGGGTTTTTACCATGTTGGTCAGGCTGATCTCAAACTCCTGACCTCAGGTGATCTAGCTGCCCTGGTCTCACAAGTGCTGGAATTACAGGGGTGAGCCACCACACCCAGCCAAAATAATTGCTGTCTTAAGTCAATAAGATTTTATGATACAAGAAAGGCTAACTAATATAATGGTTCATTGTATAATCTAAGTATCTCTTGGAAGTTAGTCATGTTATTGACAATTCCAGTTACTATTATTTCAAGTGAAAAGAATTTCTCCAAATTGAAATTAATGAAAAACTAGTTAGAAATTACCGTGACTCAAGATATGTTGTCATATTTAGCATTGCTGTAAACAGAACACAAATAATGTGAAAAACATTATTATGAAAACATCATTGGTGATTTTGGTGAAATAAATGTAAGAAATATATATTTGATAAAATAAATATAACAAATGTATCAATTATTTATGTATTTATTTTGTTACTCATCAAAACATTCCTGGCCAGGCATGGTGGCTCACACCTGTAATCCCAGGACTTTGGGAGGCTGAGGCAGGCGGATCACGAGGTCAGATCAAGACCATCCTGGCTAACATGGTGAAACCCCATCTCTACTACAAATACAAAAAATTAGCCAGGCGTGGTGGTGGGCACCTGTAGTCCCAGCCACTCCGGAGGCTGAGGCAGGAGAATGGCATGAACCCCGGAGGCAGAGCTTGCAGTGAGCTTAGATCGCACCCCTGCACTCTAGCCTGGGCAACAGAGGAAGACTCTGTCTCAAAAAAAAAAAAAAAAAAAAAAAAAAAAAGAATTCCTGCCTAATCAGTAGAACACCTAGAACTGTACAATAATTGTTAAATTCTCTTATTTTTGGAATTTTCCCCAAACTCCATAAGTTTTAGGGAATAGCTTTTTGTTTGCCTCCACTGCCATTGACTTATTTTCAACCCTCAATTATCTCTCACCTTCATTATTTTAATATTCTTCTAACAAGCTTTATATATTTTGACTATCATTTTATCAACACTACAGATATATAGTTATGAAAAACTCTTCACATTTTGTATCTTTGGAAGCAAACATTCAGAGGAATGTAGAGATTATTAAGAAGGAAATTCCGTAAGTGTTGTTAAGCACAGATAGGTACTAGATTCTCAAGCATTAAGATAGGTTGTATAAAGTCACTGAATTAAGGTCTTTTTGAAAAACCTTTGGCTTTATGGTCACTTAGTTAAAAATGCTTGTGTCTTAAAATACAATTAACTTCTGACCCATGTCAGGGAAGAAAGACAAGATGATGAAAATTTGTTGGTACCTGCTTTTGTTGGAATTTTATGTCCTGCTACATTTGTGCAGGAATCTCAGTTCACTAGGAGTATCTGAAAAGGGTGCTTTTGCTTTTCAAAATGTCCTTACTTTTCCAAATCAAATTATACTATATGGTGGTTGTAGGAAATGCATTTAGCATACGGGAAATGCAGGATTTATGATTAATGCATTTATTATTATTGGAAAGTGCAATATTATAAAGTCCTCTGTGAAGCGTTTCAGATCTTTAAGGAAGTGTATCTGCACGTACACAGTGATGCAAACATATAATCCCTGATGTCTGTACTTTAATTGATATGTACTATATTGTGCTTTTTCAAACTCTGGATAGTAACTTCTTATTGCGGCATCTGGCGAGAAACCTCCAAAGCAACAGGGCTCTCTCTTTGTTCCCAGGTGAATTGGCAGGTCGAGAAATAACAGACACACACAAGATAGTGAAAGCTGGGTCTGGGGGGGGGTGGTCACCGCCTTCTGGCCCCATGGTGCCGCCAATGCACTGGATACATCAGCATTTATTATTAAGTTTACTGAGGGTGGGGGTAGGTTAGTGAGGAATTTAGGGTCATTTGATTATGAGGTGAGATGGTCACATGGGGATGAAGTAATTCTTTAACATAACATCTGTATGCAGAAGTACAGTATACAGAGACAAGAATTTACAATATAGTGTGTGCATCAGTAATTTCTAACAGAGCCTTATAACAGAAACACAATCTTTCCATAACCTATGATTAGCAAGCTATTAATCAGCAGTAACAGTTGCAGCAAAAGCTGGTTACAAACAATCCATAGAAACAGGATGTGAAGCTAAACAATCAGACCAGAAATTCTCAGAAGGGAGTATGCCTTAACCCTAAAGAGGCCTAGAAGAGCCATGGCAAGATGAGGGCATTTATAGCCCTATCTTATCCATATGGACAGGTGCCCCCAGTGCATCCATTTATAAGTTCTCCACAAGGGTCACATTCCATTCCCAGAGCTATGAACATCTGCTTTTCTAGGATAGGAATCTTGGTGATGTGAAACCTCCCTGACTGCACGTCCATTCATAGGCTCTCTGCAGGGGGAAGCACATCACGCACTGTTGGCTCATTCTGGCCGTCCAAACTGGCATTGTCTTTACACAATCCCACATGCAATTTTGTATCTTCAATAATCAGGAGCATTTCATCTTTTATTCCGAGCATTAGTTTCAGGGGGTCCCCCTGCATCTCCCCCTTTTCTCTGATTTAAATGAACCATAGCAATTATAACTTGGTGCTGATTATGAATGAAGAATATTTTTTTCCAATTTTACACATGAACAGTAAACCAATAGCACAAATTATACACAAAACAAAATTAACTATAGTGGATCTTCCCAAAGATTTTACCCATTGAAAGGAGTTGAGATTAGATAACCCCATAGAGATACCATCTAAAACTTCAGCACTGGGTAAAGCAGTTAAGTGTGCTTGAGAGGCCTAAAAAATCTATTCTTTTAGCTTGCTTATGTCTAAACTTAAATTATCTTTCACTTCCTTGTAAATGGTGTTTTACTGATTCCCAATTGTGAACACTCATTAGATTGAAATGGAGTTATACGGCCGGGCGTGGTGGCTCAAGCCTGTAATCCCAGCACTTTGGGAGGCCAAGACGGGCGGATCATGAGGTCAGGAGATCGAGACCATCCTGGCTAACACTGTGAAACCCTGTCTCTACTAAAAAATACAAAAAACTAGCCGGGCAAGGTGGCGGGCGCCTGTAGTCCCAGCTACTCCGGAGGCTGAGGCAGGAAAATGGCGTAAACCCAGGAGGC
>NC_045445.1:71155581-71166298 GCF_002776525.5 Piliocolobus tephrosceles
CCAGGCTGGAGTGCAGTGGCCGGATCTCAGCTCACTGCAAACTCCGCCTGGGCGACAGAGCGAGACTCCATCTCAAAAAAAAAAAAAAAAAAAAGAAATGGAGTTATACAAATATCAGAAGTATTCCAATCACATGGCATTTGTAATCTATGTTCTAAATCATAATTCTGTCTCCCATCCATGTAACAGTTTCTTAGATCATTAATGTGATTGGCCAATTTTTGGTCAATACCTGATTGAGAATTCCACATCCAGTAGAATTTTTTTGCCATTTATCCACAAAATGAACAGTTTGAACAGATTGATGTAATGCAACTCCAGCAGCAGCAGCAGTCACAGTCACAACAATCAAGCCCATTATTACTGCAATTAATGTAAAAATAAATTGTGTACTCCTTTTTAAGAATTTTTTGTAAAATATTGTTAATAACATGGATAGAAGGTGAAGATTTCCAAGGCCTATATAAGGCTACGGGGAGCCAAATAACTTCTCTGCCTCTAACTATTAAAATACAATGATATTGATTAAAGGATGAGTCAATACAAGTATAGGTAACAATCAAGACAGGTAATTATGTTGGTTTTTGAGCTAATATGCATCTTTCCTGCTAATAACATATATGGTGGTTTAACACAACTTTTAAGTGGTAGTTTTGTTGGACTCCATATAGATAGTATATATATTTTGGGATGGTACTCTTTTTTGTAAATGTGGAGTTGGGGGGAATAGGTTGCATGAGAGGTGGTGGGGCAACATTAGCAATGCCATGTTGGGTGCCAGATATTGCGGGATCTGGCCAGCAGCCTCCAATGCAACAGGACTCTCTCTTTGTTCCCAGGTGGATTGGCAGGTTGAAAAATAACAGACACACACAAGACAGTGAAAGCTGAGTCCAGGGGTGTCATTGCCTTCTGGTCCTGTGGTGCCACCAATGCACTGGATATACCAGCATTTATTATTAAGTTTAGTGAGGGTGGGGGTAGGTTAGTGAGGGTTTTAGGGTCATTTGATTATGAGGTGAGATGGTCACATGGATAGAAGTAATTTTTTAACATAACATCTGTATGTAGAAATACAGTATACAGAGATAAGAATTTACAATATAGTGTGTGCATCAGTAGTTTCTAACAGAGCCTTATAACAGAAAAACAGTCTTTCCATAACCTATGATCAGCAAGATATTAATCAGCAGTAACAGTTGCAGCAAAAGCTGGTTACAAACAATCCATAGAAACAGGACGTGAAGCTAGACAATCGGTTAGACCAGAAATTCTCAGAAGGGAGTATGCTTTAAACCTAAAGAGGCCTAGAAGAGCCGTGGCAAGATGAGGGCGTTTATAGCTCTATCTTATCCATATGGACAGGTGCCCCCAATGCATCCTTTTATAGGCTCTCCATAAGGGTCTCACTCCATTCCCAGAGCTATGAACATCTGCTTTTCTGGGATAGGAATCTTGGTGATGTGAAACCTCCCTGACTGCACATCTGTTCATAGGCTCCCTGCAAGGGGAAGCAAATCACGTGCTGTTGGCTCATTCTGGCATTCCTACCTGGCATTGTCTTTACACAATCCCGCATGCAATTTTGTATGTGCAATAATCAGGAGCATTTCATCTTCTATTCCGTAGCAATAGTTTCAGGGAGTCTCACTACAATTTCTTCCATGTAAGACTATTTAGGGGGTGAGATTTGCTTATACCAGAAAATGTTGTGTCCTGTACTTATAGGCAATGTCAAAGAAAATGTTATGCCTCAACTAATGACAACAATTAAAAGTAACATGAATTGAGTTACAACCTAAGGTTCAGAAATCTTAAGTGACTTATCCAAGGGTCACATAGCTAGAAAGCGATAGAGCAAGACCTTGAGTTCAGATCATTCTGAATCCAAAGTCCATGTTCCTAACCACAATAAATCCTAGTTTCTGCTTATACGTTTCTTTTGGGACCTGATAGATGAAGGAAATCTCTATAGATCTTAAAGAATTTTTCTGTTAATCAGCAATATTTGTAGAACATACACTATTAATAACACATAAGCTTGAATTAAGGTGTTACCATCTAAAATAATTCTTCCTTCAAGTGGATATAGAAAATAATATCTTTCACTCTAAAACAAAATAAGTTGCTGTGTCATTAACATTTCAGAGTGAAACAGTTAATCACATGCCTTTCAGATGCAGCTAGCATTTATTGGGCATTTACTACATGGCAGATACTGGGCTAGACATGTTAACTTCACAGCATTGAGGGAAAAATTATCAAATAACAATAGCTAACATCAATTGAGTGCATATTGTAAGCTTTAGAAATTTCGGAATTTAGGAATTTTTCATATATTTTCTTATTTAATCTTCTGAAAATCTCTGTGAGTTAGGTATTCCTAAGCAATAAATGAGGCAATGGATTATCAGAAAGATTCATAACTTCTCTTAGGTCACAAAAATAAGGTGTTGTGGGAACTTCATTTTAATCTAAAGATCACAGTCTTATTCCCTAAACCAGGGCTATGGATCAACATTGATGTTTTTGTTCTGACTGAGTTTCTGTATGTGTACAGTGCAGCAATTTAAAGTAGTATTAATTCAGCAGCTTTTGTCCAGCCTTTCATGAAAAGGCTGTATGCATTATTTTCATTTGCTGGTCTTAATCTTTATTGTAAATGATAAGGCAAACTTGTACAGGTAATTTCCTGGTTTTATCTTAATCCTAAAAGTGATGTCAAGCATAAAGAAAGAAATGTGTCTAATTTAATAATCTTCAGAAAAAGGGCTTTTAGAAGGACCACAGAGCATGCCAAAAAAATGCAGCATTCTTCACATTCCTGAAATTGAATCTCTTGTCTACCAGTTACATTGCACTAAAATAAGTTTGTATTCATCTGTTGAATGAAGTACTGAAATTTCCTGGGGAAATAAAACTTCATCCCCCTTTTTCAAAGCCTATTGTTTCTGCAAATACATTGAGCATCCCTTAAGTAATTTAAGCCTCTCATTTATTTAATACATTACAGATGAATATCTGTTTAAGTCATTATGAGTCATTTCTGCCAACAAGCAAGCCCTTCAGAATTTAACAGGAAGAGATACATGCATGCTTCATGTAGCCTTAATTTAGTGTGAGAGCCTCCATCGTCTATCTCTGGAAAGCAGTTCTGTCAGCAGGATGAACTTCTCCCTGCTGGAAGTAACTTGGTTTGAACATAGCAGAAAACTCACTACCCAATCATTATTGTCCCTCAATCCTGCTACAACATGCCACAACAAAAAAGAGAAATATTGAGTTAATTCAACTTTTAGCATGTTGCAGCAATATTTCTGACCATTCATTTACAACTACATGAATGTACAACTTTTTCCTTAAGCATTGGTTGTAAGAAGAATTTCTTTGTCTCCACATTTTTCCGTGTTAGTGATTCTGATGAAAGTTTACTTTGTCTACCATGTAGTTCCATGTTTCACAAATTTTATCTAAGTTTATCCTAAATAAATGACTGAATTAGGATTCATCCATCATGGATACATTTCTATAATTGATTTTCTCATCTTTTACTAGGATAATGCATCTCTGAGATCTGAGTATGTTGTTTGGTTATGGTTTATTTAAAATTGTAGAATTTTTAAGCTGGGTATCATAAAACAGCTAGAAGAAAACTTAGGGAATATATTTAAATAATCCTGAATTAATAAAAATCTTTTTAAAGCAATACACAAAATCTAAAAACCATTAAACTAAGATACACAAAACTTCTTTATAAAATTTATAATTATATACATTGAAACAGTACCATAAAGAGAGACAAAATGCAAACAAGAAAGAGGGAACAAGATACAAATTACACTTCTGACAAGGCAATAATTTCCACACTATACAAAAAAGTTCTAAAAGTCAATAACAAAAAGCTAAAAATCCTACAGAAAAATAGGCAGAGTACAGGTATAGACAGTTTGTAGAAAAACGTAAGTGAAATTTGAACATATGAACATGTGAAATGAGATGCAATATCACTAATAGAAAAATATATACAGTAAGGGATATATTCCAAGACCCCCAACTGGATGCCTGAAATTGTGGACAAGATAAAAAAAAAAAAACTTTTTTTTATCTTGTGCAAATTCCTTTCTAAGTGGTCTCGAGAGTCATGCCCTACAAACTATACATTCTCATCAGATGGGTTTTATTTAACCCTGTATATAATTACTTACTTTCCGATCTGACTCTGGCATAACAAGGAAGAAAATCAAAATATTTTACCCCAAAATATGTTTCCTTGCCATACCTTGAAATTGCCCTGTAAAGTCTCTTATGGGAAAAATCCACATGACTTCCTAAAATGTCTCATGCCTTCCTAAAATATATAAAACCAAGCTGTACCCCAACCACCTTGGGCACATGTTCTCAAGACCTCCTGAGGTCTGTGTCACAGGCCGTGGTCACTCATATCTGACTCAGAATAAATCTCTTAAAATATTTTACAGAGTTTGACTCTTTTCGTCAACAATAATCTGGCACCCAAACACATGGAGCCTCCGAGAAGACTCAGGACCCTGAAGGAGTTGTGGAAACCAGAACTAAGGTACAAGCAGGGGCCCATTGAAGCCCCACCGAGTTCGAGCTTCTCCTCCAGTGGAATGGGTAAGTATTCTTGAGCCCCGGACCTCCCTTTGGTTGACAGTACTTAATTTATTCTAAGCTGGTTTTTTTGTTGTTGTTTTTTGGTTTTTTTGTTTGTTTGTTTGTTTGTTTGTTTGTTTGTTTTTTTCCCAGGAAGGTGTTTAAGGATCCTAATTCAAGTTAGGAGATGCATTTCTAAAGAATCTTCTCAATTGCTTTTCTCTCAGAATTAGCTACGAAAAAAGTGAAAACAGGGAGAACAACCCCCTTTCGAGCACTCCTTAGATTTTATGGCACCTCTACTTGAATATATGGACTTTGTGCACATTTTACACTAAGGAAAAAGACTCCTAAGGTCGACCTGCAAACTGTAAAGTTTCCGAGTTCTCTTTCTCTGTTTTCTTTCCTTCCTGCTTTAAATCTGCTGTTACTTTTCTACTAAGATGAAAACCACTCTTCGGATCTAATAGTGTTTTTTACAAGCTGGCAAAGTTGTACTTGTCTCATGGCTAAAGTACTCAAGTAATAGCTATGAGAACTTTGTGCATATGTATGTATATGGGTGTATATATTTAAAGGCCTTAATAGACTTCTATAATTTTATGTTCAAATGGCAATTAAATCCGTTTTAATTTCCCTCTAGCACATCAGATTTTCTTCCCATACCTTATGATGTAAATTTTGCTATCTGATCTTGTCTGAGTTGTTTCCTTTAATATGCAAATTTGGGGCTATTTAGCGAATGACTGCGTAAGGTGATGCAACATATTAGCAAGAATTTAAAAGTCTAAAATAGAAAAAAAAAAAGGAAAAAGCAAGTATCTTATGAGTGTATGAAATACTTCTCTCAGCATGCCTAAATGCATCTATATATTTATATGTGTGTACACAATATTTTCTGTTTTTTGTTGTTGTTGTTGTTTGATACGGAGTTTTGCTCCTGTTGCCCCGGCTGGAGTGCAATGGTGCGATCTCGGCTCACTGCTACCTCCACCTCCCGGGTTCAAGCGATTCTCCTGCCTCAGCCTCCTGAGTAGCTGGGATTAAAAGCATGTGTCCCCACTCCCGGTTAATTTTGTATTTTTAGTAGAGACGGTGTTTCTCCATGTTCTTCAGGCTGGTCTCGAACTCCTGACCTCAGGTGATCCAAACACCTCGACCTCTCAAAATGCTGGGATTACAGGAGTGAGTCACCGCACCTAGCCCACAATATTTTCACGACTAAAAACACATGAAGAGCTCTAATTAATTAGCTTTGAAAAAAGAGCTTAAATCAGATACTTAAAAAAAAAAAAAAAAAAGAAGACTAGTCAAATGTTTTTTCACGTTCACGTGACTTAAAATCTTTACTAAATATGCTGGCTTTATTTTTATTTTTATTTTTATTTTTGAGACGGAGTCTCCCTCTGTAGCCCCAGCTGGAGTGCAGTGGCAGGATCTTGGCTCACCACAACCTCCGCCTCCCGAGTTCAAGCCACTCTCCTGCCTCAGCCTCCCAAGTAGCTGGGACTATAGTCGCCCGCCACCACGCCCGGCTAATTTTTGTATTTATAGTAGAGACGGGGTTTCATCTTATTGGCCAGGCTGGTCTCGAACTCCTAACCTTGTGATCCGTCCACCTCGGCCTCCCAAAGTGCTGAGATTACAGGCGTGAGCCACTGTGCCCAGCAAGCTGACTTCAAAATTATTGGTAAAATAATGATGTCTTTAGAATTGTTAGCATTTTGTTTCCATCTATTGATTAAGTAGTTTCATGCTTATTCCTGCAAAATACTATAAGGCTTGCCAAGATTTGCCATAAGGATTATAAAATATAAAACCCAGTCCAAGATATAATAATCTTTGCTTGTATATGATTATGAAATACTGTTGGCATAAATAAAAACAGCTGAATACTGAGTTATTGGTATAAATACCCTTGAAACTAACCATACGCTTTGTTACTTAAGTAAATACCTGAAATCCACAGCTATAAAAACGGTTAATAGAAAAATAACTTTAAATATTGGCTGTCACAGTTTTTTTTTTTTTTTTTTTTTTGTAAATAATCTAAGTAAACTTAAATTAATCAGGTAAATGTAATGTAATAAATGCTTGTAAACGAACTTGTCATAGTTTAGGATCTAAAGTTATTAATTGATATTACGTATCTGGGCAATTTCCAATTTAACAATTACAGGAAAGCATTTTTTTAAATGTTCTTATTAAAAGTAAAATATCTTTGTCTAATTCAAGGCTTATTTAAGGGTTATGTATATAACAATATAAAGGAATCAGGAAATAAGAGATGTAAAGAAAGTTAAAGATATAAACATGTATTTTTGGTAAAAAAAAAAAAAAAAGTAAAAGGGAAAGTAATTTTATATAAGAAAACATCTTGCGTGGTAAATTTTTGTCCTAAAATAAAAATCACGGTGTTGTACAACAAAGAGAGATATTTAAGACAAAACAGTCTAAATACATTGTGAATGAGCTATGTAAGTCATAATAAGGTTAGTAAAATAAAATTTTTAAAGGGGCTGTATGATTCAGTTGGCTATAATTAAAAAGAAATAATAATGTTTCTAGAGATGGGTATTTAATATTAAAACATACAATAATACAAAGCTAAATAATTATTTAAAACAAAATTTTATTACAAATGTTGACTTATTTTGAATGTAAGACGTTTTCAAATTTTTAAATTCTATAATCTGTTTCTTTAACATTCTTCAAGTTGGTATCTTAAAAGTACCACTCTTTCTTTCTTTTTTTTTTATTTATTTATTTTTTTTATTATACTTTAAGTTCTAGGGTACATATGCATAACGTGCAGGTTTGTTACATATGTATACCTGTGCCATGTTGGTGTGCTGCACCCATCAACTCGTCAGCACCCATCAATTCATCATTTATATCAGGTATAACTCCCCAATGAAAAGGCCTTGAACGGTGGTCCTTCACCCTTTTTTTTTTTTTTTTTTTTTTTTTTTGCTTCTTTTACTTTTACTAATTATCTAAAGTAAAGGAGAAAAATTGTTTTTGAAAACAGGCAAATAAAGTATCTTTTGAACATGCCTTTTATTCTGCATGCCTATTATATCGCTATCTTTCCTTGCGTCATATAGAAGTGATATTTCACTACCAAACTACATGAAAGATCTCTAATCAAGTAATTTAAAAAATGTAAGTGCTTATCAGATTGGCAATAGCTAGCTCAGATGCCTTTTAATTTACATAACCTTAGTAATCTTTTAAAAAATTAAATTTGTAAATTTAATCTTAAAACACTCTTCAGTAATTTAACATCTTAAACTCATGATAAAACCTGTTTTTTTCCCCCACTGGAAATTTGGGTTACTAAATGTTAAAAATAGTAGAAGCATAAAAATGCTTTCGGTAAAATTTTATAAAACCAAAAGATGTCAATTTTCAAAGAAATGTAAGATTTTTGGTTAAGAAACTATTTAAGGGTTGCTTTATAATGAAGGAAATTCTACAGATAAAACTAAATTGATTTTAAAAACAAAGCTCTGGTAATAAAAGTTAACTCTGAGCACTGTGGTTACCAAGAAAATAGTTGATATGGGGGAAGGGCAAAACCGAGTAACTAGTTAAAACCAAAGCGTGTAATATAAAGAAATTGTTCCATTTGGTAGATTGGTGTAATTCAGCTTCTAAAAAACAAACAAACAAACAAAAAGTCTTTACTATAGTGAATTGTAAAAATAACCACTTTAAGGACAACATTTTTAATTTTAAATGCTACAGAATTTAAGAGCATATTTGGATTAATGTAGGACCCACAGCTCATTACTGAACAATCACTGAGTATATGTGATCCAAATGTATAGGGGGTTATTCCTGAAAAAGCAATCAGCCTAGTGGGCCAGATAATGTCACTGTAAATTCTATTTGCCCTAAAAAGGAGACTGCCCGACTCTCCCTATAAAATACCAACTGAAGTACCCCAGAAAAAGCTGTTAATATGTTTCTTATGCAAGCCATGTTGCAATAGCTTTATGATAACTGGGATATCCTCCCACCTAATGTGTCTATTACCCTGGTCATGGTAAATTTGGGAGGTTAAAGGGTCCGCTTTTACATGGGTGCCCCTCCCACAGAACCATAGGTCTGTTTAAAAGCCTTGTCTAAATGCTGTCCCTCATAGCTGCAACTCCCTGCTGGGAACCCAAACCCTTTTTTCACCAGAAAAGGTAAAATGGTCCGGGGGTAAAAAAAAAAAAGGCTTCCTGGGACCAGAACATGAAAACATACAGATTAATAAAATTATAAAATGTAAGATATTTAAACAAGCTTTATGTAAGCTAGTTGTAACTCCTTTTTGTCTTATCAAAATGGGTGCCATATCTAACTGAAGGGTAGTTTTCCCTTTCTAGCACTATAAAACTGAAGACGTGTAAATCTGCTCATGTAAATCTTCCACTGGATAGCCTTTTGTGTGAAGCATTTATCAGGGCTGATAGCAAAAACTGTAAATACTTTTCAATAACAACAACTGAGGTAGAGAAGTCCTACTTGATGGGGCATTTACTGCCTTACCGTGGAATTATACTAAAGCTATCCCTATATTAATGAAAATAATGTTTTCCAAAAAGTTCCATGATAAAATAAAAATGGTTTACATAAAATCTTGCTACCTAATAAGCAGAGAGCCTCTTTTCTAGGACTAATCCTAAGGAACTGCTAAATTCCAGAGTGTCTAATAGCTCTCCTGAGCTGTTTGGTTTGTAAATGACATTTCCAAGGTAAACAACATCTCGTCTTAAAAGCTGCTGCTCTGGTTAAAGGAGAGTCAGGAAAATCTTTTTCTTTTAGGTTTGGGTAAAGTATGTTTTTGTAAGCAAATTTACCTTTCTGAGTTCTACAAAATTCAAATTGCAATTTTATGACAATATAGTTACCTGCATAAGTTCAATGATACTTTTTTTTTAAACAACTGGAGACACTGATTATTTTACGAAGACTGAAACTAAAACAGTCTATTTTTAGGTAAAGTTTCAGCAAAACGAACTTTAAAGGGAGTCTATATAGTCAGTCAATTTCTTGCTGCATTTTATGCAAATAATCAGGCAAGCATAATAAGCCAAAAATTAACCTTGCACACAAATTGGCCTTGCTGTAATATTCTCTTTAATAAAAAAGGCAACTAAAAAAAAAAAATGTTTCAAGGGTAAAGTGTAACACTTCATACTATATTTCAGCCTTAATTTTTTTTTTTTTTTTTTTTTTTTTTTTTTTTGGGGGTATTCCCTTCAACTAGGCCGGAGGGCAATGGCGCGATCTTGGCTCACTGCAACTTCTGCCTCCCCGGTTCAAGTGATTCTCCTACCTCAGCCTCCTGGGTAGCTGGAATTACAGGTGCCTGCCACCACACCCAGCTAATTTTTTTGTACTTTTCTTAGAGACGGGCTTTCACCACGTTGGCCAGGCTGGTTTCGAACTCCTGACCTCAAGTAATACACCTGCCTCAGTCTCCCAAAAGCCCTGACTTTTTAAGTGTGGATTAAAGTATTATTTCTTGGCTATAATAATCCTCTAAAAAGTACCGGATTATAATTTTTCTTCATGTTTTTATGTGCCCTAATGGAATAGATTCCTCTTTCTGTTTTAACATACAAATTACTCTTATAACTGTCAAACTATAAATGTTATTTATCTCTTTTTGTTTTACTTCCAAGGAAACCAAAATCATAGTATTCTGAAGACCGGAGATATGAATCTCCCTCATTTGGCATCCCACTGGGATGGGATCTGTTTCACTACCAATGCTCTGCTGCTAAAACCATACAAGGTGCCTCCCTCTAGGCCCAGGCACTACTGAGGAAGAAGTGGGTGTGTTAAGATTGTAAAGGCTGGGTTTGAGAAATAAAATTAGGACAAAATCAAACCCTCCAAATCAAGAACGGGGTGCCAAAAAAAAACAAAAATGCCTAAACAGATGGTAAAACAAGTTTAGTTGCCTTCTAAACTATTATGTGTCACTTTTGCATCCACCCCAACCATAAAAATTTTCTGCTTACTATAAAATTAAAGGAAAATATTTGCTAACAGGATAAAATAACTTTTAACAAAGTCTCCTGGGTATAATACAACCAATTAT
>NC_045445.1:71166398-71171583 GCF_002776525.5 Piliocolobus tephrosceles
CTCTTGTTGCCCAGGGTGGAGTGCAATGGCACAATCTTAGCTCACCGCAACCTCCGCCTCCCAGATTCAAGCAATCCTCTTGCCTCAGTCACCCGACTAGCTGGGATTACAGGCATGTGCCACCACGCCCAGTTAATTTTGTATTTTTAGTAGAGGTGGGGTTTCTCCATGTTGGTCAGGCTGGTCTCAAACTCCCGACCTCAGGTGATCCGCCCGCCTCAGCCTCCCAAAGTGCTGGCATTACAGGCACGAGCCACTTCACCTGGCCTGATAAATACATATTTTTAATTATTTTTCAGAACAATGTTTATGTTTTGTATAGCTAATTGCTGTAAGTATGTAACAGAAACCAAGCTTACAACTGAACACATAAAAGTTAAAAATAAGCGAGTCTTGTAACTTTGCCTTTTTTTTTCTTAAAATAATAATTTTAAGAGGTAATTAATGCCTGTCTACATCCGTTCTTATATGGCCTAGAACAATTAATTGGCTAGAAGTCTTTTAACTCTTAAGGCCCTCAGCCATAGGGAGTCCTGCCGAGGAAAAATAACACTGTAGAATTACATGGCTTCTCCGCTGACAAAACCTTTTCTCTCCCAAATACCATTATATGGTGCAATACAAAAGTTGGGGGAGGCTAGATACGGAGGCTCACGCTTGTAATCCCAGCACTTTGGGAGGCCCAGGTGGGTGGACTACCTGAGATCAGGGGTTCAAGACCAGCCTGGCCAATGTGGTAAAACCCTGTCTCTACAAACATTAGCCGGGCATGGTGATGTGTGCCTGTAATAACAGCTACTTGGAAGACTGAGGCAGAAGAATTGCTTGAATTCGGGAGGTGGAGGTTGCAGTGACCCAACATTGCGCCACTGCACTTCAGCCTGGGTGACAGAGTGAGACTCCATCTCAAAAAAAAAAAAAAGTTGGAGGAAAAATAGGTTTGTCTACTTTTAACAAGTCTATAACAATTTGAACACCAAGGACCGGGCATTTCTCGCATTTAATGTATACCCTCCTCAGGATGCTATACCTATGGAGATAAATTGACCACAACAGAGATTAAATTTATTAATTCTAATTTAATGTTGGTCCCACAATTTTCAAATAATATTTATCACAGCGTTCAAATAACCCTTAATAAGGAGGATAAACACATTGTAAGTCTGATCAAAGAATATAATGATGCATGTGGGGTTTTTTGTTTGTTTGTTTGTTTGTTTTCGCTGATTGGGTTGTTTACTTCCCTCAGATTCTACCTATAACCTTGGACACCCAAATCTTCACTATCTTTATAATGTTTGCTATTATATTTACATTAAACATTTCTTGTAAATGTTATGCCAGATATAGCAGAAAGAAAGGCACAATTCAAGACCTGGATCATGATAGCTCAGAAAATAGATCTGATCCAGGATTTTTTAGACTAAGACGTAGGCCTAACTCCATCTCAACTCTTAAGCAATTGGCTATTATATCCAGTCAGACTAAGTCCTTCCACAATTATCCAAATAGTTAATATTTGAAACTATTACCATCAAATCAGAAGACTCTAGGAACAAGCCTTCCTTGCATCGTGGGACCTCGCCAAATGACCAGAACGAACAATTCTAGGAATGAGCCTCCTAGAGCCGTGGAACCTGTTGCTGTTTTGTTGTCCTGCAGGTGCATTCTGTGGAATGCTTTTTGGCCAAGATTGGGGACTGAGGACTAAGCTCTGATTTTTTATCTTGCCCAAATTCCTTTTCAAGCGGTCTTGCGAGTTGTGCCCTACAAACCATAAATTCTCATCAGATGAGTTTTATTTAATCCTGTATATCATGACCTTAGTCTCCACAATCCTTTATCTTTAACCCGAACATTCCTTTCTATGGATCCCAGGTCTTTAGACAAACTCAACCAACTATCAACAAGAAAATGTTTAGATTTACCTACAGCCTGGAAGCCCCCCACTTTAAGTTGTCCCGCCTTTCTAAACCAAACCAATGTATTTCTTAAATGTATTTGATTGATGTCTCATGCCTTACTAAAATATATAAAACCAAGCTCTACCCCAGCCACCTTGGGCAGGACCTCCTTAGGGCTGCATCGTGGGCCATGGTCACTCATATTTGGCACAGAATAAATCTCTTCAAATATTTTACAGAGTTTGACTCTTTTCATCAACACCTATATGCACTAATTTTTTTCCAAACATGCATACCTATAATAAAGTTTATAAGTTAGTCACAATAAGAGATTAGCAATAATAACTGATAATAATATAAACTTTTAACTTTATACCATAATAAAATTTCTCTCTCAAAATATCTTATTGTACTGTACTCACCCTTCTTGTGATGATGTGAGATTATAAAATGTTTATGTGATAAGATGAAGTGAATGATATAGGCACTGTGACATAAATGGAAAATTCCAGAAATAAAAAATCCGTAAGTTTTAAATCGCTTGCCTCTCTGAGTAACTTAAAATTCTCACACCAACTTACTCCCAGATTGCCTTTAGGCACTTAGTAGCCATTTTAGTTATCACATAATTGTTATATATCACAGTGTTTGTGTTCAAATAACCTTTATTTTACTTAATAATGGCCCAAAGCACAAGAGTAGTGATGTAGCATTTTCTGACCAAAGTTTACCATAAGTAACTGAAACCCCGGCAAGCAAAACCATGCATAAAAGGGGAGACTACTATGCAAATTAAAACTGTGAGATGCCATTTTTAGCATATAATTTTGACATTATCTTAGAATGCTCTATTACATGCTGTGTTGTAAAGCCTGTGGAGAAATAGACACTCTGAGAAATTGATGGTAGGACTTAAATTAATACAACCTTTTTGAGAGAAACATGACAATATTTACCAAAGTAAAAAAAAAAAAAAAAAAAAAAAAAAAAAGTGCTTACTGTGAGCCCCAGATATTTCATTTCTAGGAATTTTAACTTTTTGCCATAGATACTTTACTGTGTTCATATAAATCATGTTTAATTACATGTTTATACTTATACTTACATATATATATATATATAAATTTACATATATACACATATACCTGCAACTCTATGACAAAATTATAAAATATCTTTGGACAGATACTAGTACCATTGGTTACTTTGAAGGAGAAATGTAAGCCTGAGGGGTGTGGTTTCTGGGAAATTCAGATCCTGAAGGTCATTCATTGAAGAAAGAGATTTGCTTTTCACTGGATTCCCTTTTATGTTCTTTGACTTTTAGCACATGCGTGATATATTTAGTAGTGTATTTAATTATGCAGAATGCATACATATTATCTATTGTAGACATTTAAAAAACTAAAGGTGTCTGATTATGGTGCCTATATATCTGAGCATCTAAACTAACAAATGAATGTTGTGTGTGAATTTAACAAATGATTTAAAAGCGATGGTCAAATTGGAAATGGAGAGATTTAAAGGAAAAAGCTCTTAGTCTAGGACCAATATGATGTACAGAGGGTGGTTTTGATGAAAAAAGAGTATGGACTTAATATTCAAAAAATTATAGCCTAAACTTCTAGCTCTGTTATTTACTGAGTATATTAGTCTGACTCAAGTCACTAATCTCTATGAGCCTTAGTTTCCACATCTGCGACTGGAATAAAAACACCTGTCCCATAGTGTTTTCTAAAGGATTCAGTGAGGCAGTATGTGTAAATTGCCTAGTAGAAAGCTAGTAGCATAGCAGGCACTCAATATATGTTCATTTGTAATTTTAAAAGTTATTATCAAAATATTGCTAAACACTGACTGGGAGATGTGAGTTTATTTTTTCTTGGTATTATCCCTAACTAGGCACGGGTAAGGCAAGCCACTTACTTAAACACTCTGAACCTTATGTTTCTCATTTGTAAAATTAGAATAATTATTCCACCTCACCTACCCCACAGAGTTTTGGAAGATTAATATGCGGTTCTGTATTGAAGAGCTTTGAGTATTAAAATACCAGAAGTATTATTATCATCCAAGGAAGATTAAATTATACTTTTTATACATCTCTGTTGATGAAGAAGATTTCACAAACTTCCCCTAGATGTTTTGAAACTGTCTGTGGACTTCCATTCTGTTTATGATTCACTGGTAGAGAGGTATGTTAAAGGATGTATACAGAAAAAATCCCTCTCCACAAAACTCAATCTACTACATACTTTCTCTCATTCCTCACTCCTCTTTTCAGGAACTGAAATCTGCAGAAGTGCTTGACTTGATTCTGAACTTCCTTACATTGCTTGGTTGTTTGACTACCTAGAAGGAACTAACTGACAGAATGCAAATATTTCATCTGGTTAGGTAAAACCATTAACTCATTATAATCCACTTAGCTTAGATTACTGTCTGAATTACTAACATCTAAAGAGAATAGAAGACTGAGGAAAAATGTAGGAAAGAAACAGAGCATGGAGCCTCTCAGAAGAGGCTCTCTTCTGATGCAGTAAGGGTAGGGTTCATTGGGTAGCAAAAGCTAATGGTGGAATATCTCAGCCAAGGAAAGAAATGTTGGAAAATAAAGTGGATTATCTTCACAATGTTTCCCAGAACCATACCCAAGGTCTCAGGCCTTTGAGTGCCTGAAGCCCAAAAACTTGTAAATAGGCTCAGAAGAATAATAAAGCTTTGAGACCCTACAAGACCTTCCTCCAAAGTTTAAATCCTCTCTAGAAATATTTTTAACACCTGATGGTGCTATATTTTTACTTGATTACCATCATTAACAAAGAACTCAATACATTCCCAGGCAATGAATTATGTCTTTGTTCTGTTCATGAACATTGGAAGGTTTTTCTCTTGAGTCGGGCTATGTAGTAATACAGATACTATTGCTATTTCATATAAGAGTTCCTCAGCTCTCTGAAGACAGAAATCAGGGGCATGTGGACTTCTCTTTACTCTAAACTCCAAGTTTCACCAACTCTTTTCTCTGATTTAACATTCCTTTACCTTCCAGATGTCGTCTGAGTAGTATAATGTACAGAAGGCCTATCGGCTCCTGTTTTCTGTTACCTTTCCTTCTAAAGGATTAATGTATCATCTTGGAAGCCAAACTATGCCATTCTACTTTCTCACATTGTGCTAACTGTTGAAAAACACCCTTGAGGTTTTTTTTTTTTTTTTTTTTTTTTTTTTTTTTTTTTTTTTTTTTTTTTTTTTTTTTTTTTTTTTTTTTTTTTTTTTTT
>NC_045445.1:71171683-71200953 GCF_002776525.5 Piliocolobus tephrosceles
AAAAAAAAAAAAAAATTATCTAGGTTTCATAGGATGGAGAAATCAAAAGTGCCGTTTTCTCGTCATTTAGAATCATTGTCTAGTTTGTACTGGGGCCAAGCAGTGTTGCAGAAGTAAATAAGATGCTTAGATTTTAGGTCAGGCAAGAGTTGGTTTTAAGTTCTTGAGAACAGGCTAAGGGAGAAGAAGGAGGAAAGGAGGGTGGAAGTTTGTCCATAGTGAAGGAGGCAAGTTTAAACAGAAGGATAGAGACAGGGAGAAGGGGGTGGGGAGCAGCCCTGGGCTGCAAAGTGGGTGAGCAGCCAAAGCAGGCATCCCCACAAATGACTTACCAAAAAGGGAATATGGGTGAATGACCAAGGTAGGCATTCCTGTGGAGATCAGACACCAATGGAATGTGGGTGAATAATCAGGCAGGCCTCCCCACAATGATTAAACACCAAGGGAAGGCTGCCTTCCTGAGTCCGTGATCAGTGCCGGGGTTTTGGGTCCACGGATAAAATGTGTCTCCTTTGTCTCTACCAGAAAATGAAAGGAATTGAAATTAAAGGAAGGGAGAGATTTAAGGGTGGTGCCAAAATTGAAAGGAGAAAGAGGTTGAGGGATAGTGAGAGAGGTTGGAGAGTAAATAGGCCGCTTACCCGATTTATTTTTTTATTTTTTTTTAATTATACTTTAAGTTCGAGGGTACATGTGCATAACGTGCAGGTTTGTTACATATGTATACTTGTGCCATGTTGGTGTGCTGCACCCATCAACTCGTTAGCACCCATCAACTCGTTATTTAAATCAGGTATAACTCCCAATGCAATCTCTCCCCCCTCCCCCTCCCCCTGATAGGCCCCGGTGTGTGATGTTCCCCTTCCCGAGTCCAAGTGATCTCATTGTTCAGTTCCCACCTATGAGTGAGAACATGCGGTGTTTGGTTTTCGGTTCTTGTGATAGTTTGCTGAGAATGATGGTTTCCAGCTGCATCCATGTCCCTACAAAGGACACAAACTCATCCTTTTTTATGGCTGCATAGTATTCCATGGTGTATAAACTAGTTCAACTATTATGGAAAACAGTATGGCGATTTCTCAAGGATCTAGAACTAGAAGTCCCATATGACCCAGCCATCCCATTACTGGGTATATACCCAAAGGATTATAAATCATGCTGCTATAAAGACACATGCACACGTATGTTTATTGCAGCACTATTCACAATAGCAAAGACTTGGAATCAACCCAAATGTCCATCAGTGACAGACTGGATTAAGAAAATGTGGCACATATACGCTTACCCAATTTAAAATCAGTGAGATGTTCCTTGGGCTGGTTTGTCTGAGGATTCGAGGTCATAGGTGGATCTCTTCATGGAGTGAGAGTGAGAACTGGGGACTGGTACCCGAAGGAGTCCCGCTGACCTGGGTGGTCGGCACCAAATGTCTCACACGTCCTTGTGAAGAGACCACCAAACAGGCTTTGTGTGAGCAACAAGGTTGTTTATTTCACCTGGGTGCAGGCAGGCTGAGTCTGAAAAAGGAGTCAGTGAAGGGTGGTGGATTATCATTAGTTCTTAAAGGATTTGGGATAGGCGGTGGAGTTAGGAGCAATGTTTTGCGGGCAGGGGGTGGATCTCACAAAGTACATTCTCAAGGGTGGGGAGAATTACAAAGAACCTTCTTAAGGGTGGGGAAGATTACAAAGTACATTGATCAGTTAGGGTGGGGCAGAAACAAATCTCAATGGTGGAATGTCATCAGTTAAGGCTATTTTCACTTCTTTTGTGCATCTTCAGTTGCTTCAGCCATCTGGATGTATAGTGCAGGTCACGGGGGATATGATGGCTTAGCTTGGGCTCAGAGGCCTGACAGTGGGCTCTAGAACCAAACTTCCTGTCTCTGTAAGTGACTCAGGGCAAGTTATTTAACTTCTCAGTGTGTTCTCATTTTTCATCTGTTAAATGGGAATATTTATGTAACCTGCCTTCTAAGGTTATTTCTATGATTAAATGAGCTAATACAAGCAAAGTGCTTAGACTAGTGTTCAGTATATAGCAATTCCTCAACAAATTATTGCTATTATTTTTATTATTAATAAACCATGAGGACTTGAACCAGTATATAGTGGAGGATCCAATATGTGAATTTGTTAGTATCTGCCATAATTTACATGTTTTATAAGAATGTGGACCTTGGTCATATAGAAGAACTACACATGCCTGCATTTCTCATTTCTGAAAATAGGATGCTATATTTTCCTCCTTTTTCTTTCCTTTTTTCCTTCTTTTTTTTTTTTTTTTTTTTTTGGGTTTCTCTCTTTCTTAATTTATGGGTTTATTTTTTTCTAATTCATTGTGTAAAAAAGCACTTTATTCTGCGATCACTATGGTACATAATTTATTCACTTGACTATATCTAGAAATGTAAGTACTTCTAACTTTCCCAACTGTATATACACCAGTCAGGAACCTGGAAATTCATGCAAAGTGGGTATCTTTTGTTACATATTTTTTCTTTACTACATATGCCTGTCAAGACATCAATGAAGCAGCCGATGGTATTTCTTCCCTTGCAGTTTCCAATCTCAAGTAGAAACCGCAGTTCAAAGGGAATAGTGATCTAAATGGTTTTGAGTTTAAGAAAAAAAATCCCAAACAATTCTGTTTCTCCCAGTGATGATGTATACTCTTTAAAAGCTTCTTTTAAGCTCATTTGAAGACTACCCGGCATTGCCCAGTGTATAATCTCCACTTAAGATCAAATCATCTCATTCATGTTCAATCAAAGAAAGGATTGGTGGTAAAGATAATTAGGACTTCTCATTCCCTTGGGGTGGTCTAGCCAGAAATGACGCTATCTGAGGCAGTCTTACTGAATATAGCACAAAAGACTTGAAGTACTTTCACTCTAGCCCTTCCATTCCACCTAGCCCAAATATCAACATAGTATTTAGAATTCCCACAATGGTTTCTAACATTTGACCTATTTCATTTTGATTTTCTGTGTGGTCTAACTGAAGCAGTGTGAACATGTGAAAAAGCACTGGACTGACAGGAGACTTTGTTTCATAGCTTGAAGGGTTTTTTAGTGATAAAATATTTTTGAAGTCTTACTTTTTTTTCTCCTGGATTTGCTTTGTAGCTTTGGGCAGGTAACCTCACTTTCCTGAGCTTCTGTTTCCTCTACTGTAATACCAACATGATTACACAGTCAGATGATAACCTCTAGAAAAGAAGAACTCTATGTCATACTTGGTTATAACACTGTAGCATCTAGCATAGTACCTTATACTCAGCAGACCATCAGAAAATATTTCGTATTTGAAAATACTTGTCCTATATTCCTCAAAAAAATTGTTGTGAGGAATAATTGAGATACTAAATGTGAAAGTTATTTGAAGATGAAGAATTATATAACTGATATTTTGACCTATAATTAAGAGTAACTAATATTACTTTGGCTTTTTAAAGCACTTTTACATATATTTTTTTTTTCTCTTGATTTCTTCATTCTCATGAAGAGATCATTTCTCGTGATTTTTTCATTCCTTGAAGTGGATGATTTTATTATTTCAGTTTATAGATAAATAAATTGTGTCATAGGAAATTACTTAACTAGTCAGGAATAGAAGAGAAATACTGCTGTAGATTTTTGGACTTGCTCTGAATTTGCTTTTCTGTTGTAACTAATTTGGTCAATCTTATACTAAAACAAACACATGAAATGTGTAGTACTTGGCCTACAAGATGAAGTGCCATTTACTTTTAAAGGTAGTATGTGATTTCTTTTTCCTCTCTGCTTTCACACTTGATTTGTAAAAGTCATTGTTAAAGCTGCAGCATTACTAAAGATGCAACTCATGCTTTTACAAAAGCCAAATTGCAAACTGACAGGCATTGGATCAAGGGCACATTCTCAACAGTAGAAGAAAAAGAAAACACTTCTTGTTCTAACATATAAACAAAGAAAGACTCCCATTGTAAGTTTTCTGAAACTTTTGGGGAAGACAGTTTCATGTTGAGTTCTCATGTTGAGTATTCCGGTATCTATTGTCATAGTTTAAATGAAAAAAAAAAAAAAAAAAAATACATCAATTTTACAGAAATTAATCTTCTTTATTTTATTATTATTACCTTTTTTAGTGGCCAAGGGCTTACACTTAATGGCCTCTGAAGTCAGGAATTTTAATTTCATAGTATGTGAACTACCCTCCTCCACAAACAATTCAGAATGGTATTTTTCTCAAGTCAAGGGCAAACACAGGTGCTTTATGGGGAATGATTCTGAAAAATACATTGTTTGATAGAGTACAGCTTTATTTTTCTTGAACCTGGTAGGCATCTTGTGCCACTCGGAGGAAAAATGTTCCTTCTCCCCAGCAAGGTTACTGTTTGCAATGAGCATTAAAAGATAGCTTTAAGCCATCCACAATTATGACCTTGACTAGGAAAATGTAAGTTAATAAGGCTTCAACAAATTATGGTCTTTTTGGTCGATTTGCCTAGTGAACTGTTAATTGTAAAACTGAAAGACATTATGTTCAGATTTCTCTATCACATCTTTTGTGTTTTAACAGTGACACTTCATTGAGTGCAATTAACAAAGCCTAGGAGATTTATTAACACACTTCTTCATGTCCAATGATCCATTCCACTTAAGACATAACACTGTAAAATGCACATTATCTCCTTTTGGCACTTACAATAATGCTTCATGAACTAAGAAGGCATATGTTAAACAAGATAAAATAGCATTATTAGCTGACAAATCTTACAATTTATTAGACAGTTAATTTATCAACTTAAAAGACACTTAAAACAGCTGTGAATTTAATGTCTTTTTAATGTATCCAGTAAAACTTGCATAATTGCCTGTAGTGCAATTTATTTTTAGCTATGTTGCAAAATGTCTGCATTTACTGTTTACATCTTCTTTAATTTTTCCTGCAAGGGTCATCACATCTCTGCCTGAGCCCTAACAGCAAAGGCCAATAATCAGACAAAAAGCCTCCTGGAACAAATGGTTCCCCATGAATGAACTATTCAAAAGTGCATGCTGCTTGGGACCCAGTAATTGTTAGCCTTTTATCTCCACCCCAAGGGCAAAGGCAGAGGTTCCAAATAAATAAAATTCAGGAATAAAACCAGGGTGCTTGAATCAGTAGGCTATAGTCTGGTCAGGGGCTCTTTCAAGCCTTCACATCAAAATCAGGCAGCAACTACCTGTCTAAGCATTTGTATTTGAAGCCCATTTCGAACTACAGATCTGGAGAATGAACAAAGCTTTCAGACTACATTAGCAAGGTTGTTTCATTTTATAATTAAGGTAACAACTTCCCTGTTGATCAATTGGTTTATTCCTAAGTACTGCACTAGTGAAGCAAGAGTGCAAGAAAAATGTATGAGTGATAAGGCACATTTCATGGCTCTGACTTGTCAATTGTTTCTGTTTGTTTATTGCTCTTTAATTTAATGGAAACTTCATTAAAGCTTTATATTTTCTACAGAATCATTCACAGTAATGATGTCTGGGGGAAATGAGGCTAGTTATTATTAAAATAAAAAGTCAAACAGTGCATATTGTGCGTAATGAAACAACTGAAGGTTTGATTTTTGGTCTTTAAGAGGGTTTGCAATAGCCTCCTAAAAGAGACTGTTGATTGCTAGTAGTAAAGTTTAACTTCTTTCTCCTCATTTCATGTAAGCTTGCCCACAGCTGGAAAACTGAGGCATGCGTTCATTTCATAGATGATGAGTGATAAACAAATGCAACTTTTCCTTTCTACTAACTTGAAGACTTCTTATAGTTTCTGAACTTAATCTAAGTCTTTTAGGCTACTTTTAAAACTTGAAATTACAAAAAATAGAGGACACATGTGCCCACATGTGTGCACACATGTAGCATTAAAATAACTGGCAGAATTACGTATTTGTTGGAAGAAGAGAATATTTCTGCCCTTGATTGGCCAGCATGTCAGGTAGCAGGATTAATGATATCTGAACTTCACATCCAATCCCTACTGATTCAGTACTGAAGCCAATAAAAATTAAGCAAAAAGGCAGAAAAGATAAATTTATACATTTTGCCTCCGATTTTTTAAATTTGTTTTCCATTGGCGTGTGTTTTTCTTTAGAAACTTGCAAGTATCTGTGTGCTGCTGAGAAAGATCTATATTCTCAAAACTTAGTGAAAGAAGAAAAAGGTAGCATGGCTAAGAGAAGAAGCCATTATACTGGGGTACATGAATCAATAGCGTGAGACTTTCTGTAGACATGCAAAACAATGCAAGACCACCTTAAGTCTGAATTAAATTGCTCTAATGAAATTCTTACCTAAGTGAGAAGTTAGTTCTGAGGAGACTCAGAAACTCTGTCATAAGGTATTAACTTTATCATCTAGCCAGAATAATCTGAATGATTGTTTTACAGAATTTATACTTGCTTTTTAAAAACTGTACCGATTGTTATAAAAATTGAGACCTTTCTGTACACTTAAGTCTTTACATCTCGCTTTACATATTCACAACAGCCCTGCAGGGTAGATATTATTATCATCACCAGTGTATAGATGAGAGAAAAGAGACTCAAAATGACTTGCCAAAGATCATTTATCATGTAAATCTTAGAGCTGGGGTAAAAACTCACAACTGTCTTTTAATCCCATTTTTTCCTCTATATTACTGCTGCCTGAGACTGGCACCATAGAAAAATATTACCTAGATTGAAGATTTGCTTAAAGATTTTTTTTTAAGTAAAAAATTACTACCTCTATAAAAGACCTCTAATTTCATTACTTAATAAAAAGGCATACACACAGAGCTCTACATCTTCTAAAACATACTTGATTGGTTGCTCTGAGAAAAATACAATAATCAGTTATAGTTCTAAAGCTGTCTCTAAGAACAAGTTGAAACATTTGACTAGGTTTTAGCCAAGAAGTAGAAATTTATATTACACCTATGATAGTATCTTTCTTTTATTTTTACTTTTTAATTTTTTTACTTTTATTATTATTATTTTTTTGAGACGGAGTCTCGCTCTTTCACCAGGCTGGAGTGCAGTGGCGCTATCTTGGCTCACTGCAACCTCCGCCTCCCAGGTTCCAGCGATTCTCCTGCCTCAGTCTCTTGAGTAGCTGGGATTACAGGTGCCTGCCACCACGCCCGGCTAATTTTTGTCTTTTTAGTAGAGATGAGGTTTCACCAAGTTGGCCAGGATGTTCTCAATCTCTTGACCTCGTGATCCTCCCACCTCGGCTTCCCAAAGTGCTGGGATTAAAGGCATGAGCCACTGCACCCGACCCTGACAGTGTCTTTTATTACTCTAGTGAACCTGCTCCTGACACTAAGAAATTGGGCAAAACATTCTACTCAAAGGAAAATAACCCCCCCTTTTTAATTTCTAACAGAAAAAAATTGTTTATCTACATGTTTTCAGATTCAGTTTTAAAAAGGCATGAACTACTGAGTCCTAGGTATTGTCACTCTGTCTCCTGCGTTCTAGATGTGAATATACTATTTCTTTAATGAATGTATCTTAGTGACAGACAGTATAAATGTATGTATATGTGCATGTGTTTCTGCATGCATCATGTGCACAGGTGTGCATGTTCAAAATCAAGAAATAAAGAATAGCCCATTGAGGTTAATGACAATATTTATTCCCTTTACCTACATTCACTAAAAGAATGCATTTATCTGTTTCATTTTTAATTAATTTTAAACATTTATTAGCACATCTTTCTCACAGGCAATAGTCGACTAATGATAATTGCTTTATAATCTGATGAGGCCAGCACTGTGGACAATTTTACAGCTATAGTGAAAATGGTAAGACATCATTATTTTCCCCATTGTGGTCTAATTCCAATTCGTTTTAGATATTTTCTTTTGGGAAAATCAATCTGCCAATTAGTGAGTCTAATAGGGATATTTTAATGAAGAGCTTGAACTTTTAAAGAAATAGATCAGCCCACATAATATTGGCACTACAAATCTTTCATTCACTGAGTTTAAAAGCTAATACTTTTAGTGAAGCTTCAATTATATGCCAAAAACTTCTATGTCTCTGACATGGAAACCAAGCAAACTAATGAATTAAGATTTCACTTTAAATCAAAGTAAGGTATCCCTGCTTCTTTATATTTTGAGTAAAATAATTCATTCTTCTTCCAAATGGAAGGCAAGCTCCTAAAATACATGAGTTCCTTTAGGTGCTGTGTGTCTGTGGGAAAATTATATACCTCCCCTGTCTTTGTGTTACATGAATTTAGAATGAGAATGTCTGATAAGACTTTTAGTTCTTGAGAATCAAGTTTTATCATAATAGTGAAATCATCAGTGAGCATTGAAAGATAATAGGACTGAATATATAGGGACCCAGGTTCTAGCCCCAGTTTGGCCTCAAAACAAGAATGTTACTTTAGAAAACATGATTTAACTTGCCTCTCATATTCTTTATCTACTAAAAATGTGAGGATCAAAAGGAAATTATTTGAAAATCTTGAAACTTATATGAATAAAAGGTATTTATATGAATAATTAAAATTATCTGTTACGTAAATGCAATTTTAACTTTAAAACTATCTTAATGCATATAATTGTACTGCCATACCATACTAAAAATTATGATAGTGTCTTTTTATAAACAAGTTTATATTTGGTTATTTATGCACAAAATACATAGATATAAAATATTATTCTTGCATAATTTGAACCAACGAGTTTAGGCTCTAGACCCATCATACATTCTGAGGATGCTGTTTGTAATTTCATAGGTTGTCATTGTATTCCAATGTTTTCTACAAAAATATTATAACTATAAATAATATGACAGATTGGCAATTTCTTATGCAACTAAAGGTACAATTACCATATGATCCAGCAATCACACTCCTTAATATTTACCCAAATGAGTTGAAAACTTACACCCACGCAAAAACCTGCACATGGATGTTTGTAGAAATTTTATCTGCACATGGAAGTTTATAGATACTATATTTATAATTGTCTGTCAAAACTTAGGCACAACCAGGATGTCTTCAGTAGGTGAATGGGTAAAGAAACCGTGGTACATCCAGACAATGGAATGTTATTCAGCACTAAAAAGAACCTATCAAGCCATGAAAAGACATGGGGGAAGCGGAAATGTATATTAATAAGTGAAAGAAGCCAACCTGAACAGACTATATACTACTATACTATACCAATTATAAGACATTAGAATTATATAATTATAAGACATTTTAATTACTCTACTATTCCAATTATAAGCCATTCTGGAAAAGACAAAAAGATAGTGAAAAGATCAGTGGTTGCCAGGGGTTGGCAGGAAGGAGTAATGGATAGGAGCAGCACAGTGGACTTTTAGAGCAGTGAAACAACTCTGTATGACACTATAATAGTGGATACATTCGTCTAAATTCATAGAATGTACAACAGCGAGAGTGAATACTAAGGTAAACTATGGACTTAGGGTGATAATAATGTGTAAAAATAGGTTTACCAATTCTAACAAATGTATCACTCTGACTTGGGATGTTGCCAGTGGGTGCTATTAGGCATGTGTGGGCATACAAAATGTGTGGGAACTTCCTGTGCTTTCTGTTCAGTTTTGCTGTTAACATAAAACTCCCCTAAAATAAAGTCTATTTAAAGCAAAACAAAACAAAACAGATTGAAAAAAAAAAAAAAAAATGGCTCTGTCAGCAGCATCTTAGAACAAATCAAACATGGGCTATTTATTCTGACATTAATTTTTCAGTCCATTGGTTATTTCCATGCAGTAGTAAGCAGCATTGTGTCTGGAGAGGATAGCACACGTTTTTGCCACAAAGCTAAAAAGTCTCCTACATCTAAAATATATCTCTCTTTTCTAAGCAATGTAAAGCAAAGGAAGGAATATGCCTGTTAATTGTATTTTTGGTGGTTGTTATGGGTTGGATCATTGCCCCCGTCAAATTTATATTTTGAAGCCATAACTCCCAGTACTTCAGACTGTGACTGAATTTGGAGATAGGACCTTTAATTAGGTGACTAAGTTAAACGGAGGATCTTAAGGTGACCCCTAATCTAGTATGACTGGTGTCCTTGTAAGAAGAGGAAATCTGAAAACAAATGGAGACACCAGGGGCATGCACTTACATAAAGACCATGTAAAGCCAATAAAAAGGTGTTCATCTGCAAGCCAAAGAGAAAGGCCTCAGGAGAAACAAATCTTGGGAACACCTTGATCTTGGACGTCTAGGCTCCAGAACTGTGGGAAAATAAATTCCGGCTGTGTAAGCCACCCAGTCTGTGATGTTATGTCATGGGGGTCCTAGTAAGCTAATCCAGTGGTGTAGGAGGTATAAGACACAGATGAGTGCATGAAGAAGAGTGCATTATTTCATTATCCAGAAAAGAGACAGTTCTGAGTTCTGGAGGGTTTCATTGCAGTTTAGAAAAAGAAAAGCTCACACAAACATGGCACCATTGCTACCAGAGTATGATTCCAAGTGGTGTTTTACTGAGATTTATTTACTTGGCTACCTTCAATGTTTGAAGAAAGCCCCAATCAACACTGAAGAAATACTATATGATTTAGTTCTCAGAAATTCAGGCAGTTAGCAGAGCTTTCCTGAGAGTAGTAACAGTTTTTTTTTTTTTTTTAAAGTTTCTTATTTTTCGTCCCCTGTTGACTTTAATGTTATATAATTCTTAGGTTCTTTGGAGAGACGTTTTAAACAAGTTGCTATAAGGCAGGTACGTTCCATGAAAATAAAATAACAATAAGTTATTAGCATCGGACTTACCAATTTATATAGATGACCTAATATATTCTTAGAAAACACAATGAACTAAATATTATCATCATCTCTACTTACAGTTGGAAACATTGAGGCTTAGAGAGGCTAAGTGATTTTACTAAGGTTATGTAACTAATACGTGTCACAACCAGGGTTTGAAACAAAGTCTGTCAGACGCTGAAGCCTGTGTTCTTAAACATCATGCCACACTGCCACACATTTTCTCTTTCTATGGTTGCCAGATTTGGCAAGTAAAAATACAGAATATCTTCTATTTTGTCTGACAACTTTATCTTTGACAAATAAGTTTAATGTTATAACGTGTTTAGTTTGAATCAAAAAAGGACTTAAAAATCAACTTGCATTTGAGTTTTGAAAGTGGGAATTAACAGAACATTCATTATCCTTGGAGTACAGGGAAGGACTGATTAAGCTCGTGGGAGGTAGTTGAAAAATCGGCAATGCTTGAAGATTTTGTTCCATCATGCTCTTTTCCACATTTCCAAGAGAGTCAAGGTTATCTTCATCCAGAAGTGGCACTTCTCTTTCTTTTTTCCCGGATTGACAAGTACGATATGGAGAGTATGAAAGAATCACATAATAAACAATTTCTCATTTTGTACTAAGTGACTGTGACTACTGTACCACATAGTAGCTAGGTTACTATTTCTCCTCTCAACTGTGTGGGGAATTATATCAGATGATTATAGGCGTACTCTTCATTTTCATCATATGTAAAAGACATTTAGGGGACATCGACAATATCTTAGGTATTAATTAGACTCAATAAGGTATTAAGAAAAGCCCATTTTTCTGAGTAGTTTGTGGGGCCAAATGTCAAGAAACTACAACAGGGAATAGGAAGATTGCTTTCACTGAACTTGGCTAGAGTTACATGTGCTCCTACTTTAGGGACTGGCAGATAAAGGAGACTATATCAAACAAGAATAATGATCCCTTCCTTCCAGGGTTATAAAGTGCTTGGTGTGTGTCTCTATAAAAATGGGAACTAGGCCCAGCACAGTGGCTCACGCCTGTAATCCCAGTACTTTGGGAGGCCGAGGTGGGAGGATCACGAGGCCAGGAGTTCGAGACCAGACTGACCAACATAGTGAAACCCTGTCTCTACTAAAAATACAAAAATTAGCCCGGTGTGGTGGCATGCACCTGTAGTCCCAGCTACTCGGGAGGCTGAAGAGGGAAAATCGCTTGAACCCAGGAGGCGGAGGTTGCAGTGAGCCCAGACAACTCCATTGCACTATAGCCTGGGTGACAGAGTGAGACTCTGTCTCAAATAAATAAATAAATAAACAAACAAACAAACTAACTAACATGAGACATAGAATAACTTAGGAACATTAGAGAGCTGTCATACCTAATGGCAGGCTGATCCTCAGCTAGGTGCATTAAAAAAGCCAGCAATTAGCTGTTCATATCCTCTTATATCCTAGGTGGAGAACCATTATTTCATCATAAAGAATATTACTTATTAACATCACATATTCAGTAAGCATTTGGAGTACTAGTCATGGGGCATAGAGTGAATAAACGGAGTAGAGTACTTTCAAAACTGAGGAGTTCAAGAGTTGGTCTACAGTCTTAATTACGTAGGCAAAACTACAATTTTGATAAGAGTTTGCTCAATTCCAGTACTTTCTGTATTTTGCTTTCTAGATGCCTAGGACACTCACATTTTAAAGACATCCAGGTTGACGCTCTGCTTGTCTCTTCCATCTTCCAGAATTTCCCTTCAGTCCTTCAACTTTGTACTCAGTTCTTTAAAACTTTTATTTTTTTAATGCCAGAGCTAATTTTTAGAAGGAAAAGAAATTGACTTAAAAGAACAAGCAATTGATAACACCTTATTATGTAGCATGAACTTTCTGGAGGTATTTGAATTTTTAGAGTATATTTGATTTTAGCACCAAGAAGTGAGTCCTTAATGGGAAAAAAATTAAATAATGTCACACTATATTTAGGGATCAGATTGTTTTCTGGTATATTTCATTCATGAGCAAGGCCATTCTTATTAATCATCATTGCATGTGTAAGACCTTTTGAATCCAGTGGCCAATACAGTACTTTTAAGAAAACAGTGGAAATAAATACCATGGGCAAAAATTCCATGACCCTTGTTTGTCTGTCCACTGTAAATCAGATAATGTCTATACCAATCATTCCCAAGTGTCAATTCTCATCTAAGTGCCAAAAGACCTATGTCACAGTAAAATGAGAAAAATGTGAACAATGAAGTGAGTAATAATGTAACAGTAAATAGATGTTTTCATTGAGATTATGTCTATATTGCATTTTTTGGTGTTAAATAACCTTTGTTGTATCATGTCACAGTGTCAGCATGTAGCACTAAAAATGTAATTATGTGGCAGAATGAAAAGGTAGCAGCTCTGTGTTGGTCTAATAATCTTGTCTTGAAGTTGGACTCATCTGTGAAATTTCTACATCTGGGAATTGCTTTTCTTCACAACTCTAAAGCAATTTGACAACTCTTGGAATTCCACAAGTGGTGGTAGTGGGTGGGGATGGGATGATGAGTGGTAGATAGTGGGCTGAAGAACCGGAGAAAGAGAGATTAGACAAACTTCCAAAACAGTCAACTGACAGAACTTTTGTCTCAAAAATGACTTTGGCTTCCCAACCATTAAAAGGGCCCTACAGTGTCTATCTTTGGACTTCAGCCATGAAAGACAGGTACAATTTTCATCCCTTTCTTGTACCATGCATTCTAAAGGCTTGAACATGCTTGGACATTTTCTCCTTGAAAAGAAAAATAATCTGCCGGGCGCAGTGGCTCACACCTGTAATCCCAGCACTTTGGGAGGCCGAGGTGGGTGGATCACGGGGTCAGGAGATCGAGACCATCCTGGCTAACATGATGAAACCCTGTCTCTACTAAAAATACAAAAACAATTAGTCAAGCGTGGTGGCAGGCGCCTGTAGTCTCAGCTACTCAGGAGGCTGAGGTAGGAGAATGGCGTCAACCCGGGAGGTGGGGCTTGCAGTGAGGCGAGATCGCGCCACTGCACTCCAGCCTGGGCGACAAAGCGCGACTGCATCTCGAAAAAAAAAAAAAAAAAAAAAAAATCTGTCAAAACATAGGGTGGAAGACAGTAGGGGGAAAAAAAAAAAGACTGTGAGGAGAGGAGAGAGGCAGGGATGTTCTTGAGCTCTGTTCAAAGAGAATTGAGGGAAGAGTTCATTTGGCTTTGACAAAATTGAAATAATCTTCTCTATGTTCTTGGGATTCAGACCCTTAAAGTAACCACTCATTTTAATAAGAACTATTACTAGTCTAGTAAATAGCTATTGTTAGTGACTCACAGCTTCTTCTGAATTAGAAGTTGGAGAGAGTGCTGGTTTACAAACCTGAAGCGGATTACTGCAGCCTCACTGGCCCCTCTTAGAAAATTCACCTTTGGGTAGTTTTCCAGCAGGCACTGCATGGGACAGAGTGGGAGGAAACATGTTGAAGCTATAGCCCACAGGGATGGTTTCTGCCAGATGTCTGCTGTGAATTTCATGCTAAGCCTATCCACACAACTGTTTGTTTTTGGCAACCAGTCTGGGTATTTACCTTCTTATGGTTTGGTGCTAAGCACTTGTCTGCAGTAAATAGGGGCAGGTAGGTACAGAGGCAGAATAGCTAGCCTATTATACAAGTATGTTTTCAGCGGTGGCAGAAAATAACCAATGACAGAAAAATATATACACATACATATGTGTACGCATGCACGCACACACATTATTTTTATTCCTTTAATATCACCTTCATTTTTGTTATTGTTGTTGTTGCAAGAGCCCTTTAACTTCATAGTGAAATATTAGCCTTTGACTGCAAATCTCTTACAGGAAAGAAATCATATTTATACTAAGATGTAAATGACTAATAGCAGACTGTTTCCTCAAAATAGCTTTCTAGTAGGCTAAAGCGACTGAGACACTAAAAAGAGAAAGGGTTTAGTCTCAGAGAAAGGGAAAAAGTAAAGGAGGGGCTAAAAACGTTGTAGTACGCAACCTCTAGCTATTTGACAAGGGCCAGCTTAGTGATCAAAATGTGATTTAGTATTATCTGATGATAAAAATAATCCGGCCAATAAACATAGAATATCATGACATATAAAAATGAACTGTCTTCAACTTATTATTAGCAATCCTGTAATCTAAAATGATGTTATTTATTTTTCTATCTACTTACCACCTGGTCCCAGAAATAATTTCTCAGGAAAAACAATTCTAAATCCACTTCACATTTGTATTACCCCTTGCAGTTTACAAAGTTTTTTTTACAATTTATTCTCTCATTTAAAATGACAGATAATGCCACATTGCCAAAAAGTAAATGGAATTTTCTTGAAAAGTAATCAAATAAAATGAATATTTTCTCTGAGACTACCTCTTAATCAAGCAGTTTGTACAGTGTCCTTTCCTTTGAAATACTTACATGCTTTCTGAACTCTTGTCTGTGGTTTTAACCTGCAATCATAGACAATAAACCTGTTATTAAACTCGCTTGCAGCTAATATCAATTTATCCTCAAGCATCAGATGCCAGATGTTTATGGTGAGAAGAAAATTAATGGCCTAAATAATGAATCAATTGAGGAGCAGTGGCCATAATCCATCTGCTCTTTAAGCCAAGGCCCTGAGTCAGGCTGGCTTCTGGCTACACTGAATATTAATTAGTTGAAGAGTTAAACGGAAGACTCAAAACCATTGTTGTAAGATGCCTCCGGCCGCCCCCAAGCCACTCTTTCTATAGGCTGGGCTTTGTACAAGGAATGAATAGGCAAACAAAACGCAGGGGACAAGGAGAGAGCTGTATAGGACTGGTAATTTGGATTGACTAATCCTTATGTTTCAGAGGAGAATGACTAAATACAGACAATCAGAGTCCAAGCCAACCCTACTCTATTTGGATGAAATCATATTCCCTAAACACATAATCCATTTTGATGACAGTTGAATTATTTATTTATTGAGTTTTATACTTTTTGTCATTGTTTTCCTGATTTTTTTCAGCATTCCCCCCAAATCAACACTGATGTTTTACACTGTGATTTGATGGGTTTTGTGAGGAATCAGTTTGTGTCAGATAAATTTCTTTTATACACAAAAATTATCTGGTGACTTGAGGCTTCAGCCTATATGTCTTCTTGCTTTTTACTTCCATTTATTCTGAATTCTTGAAAGGCGAGCTGTAGGGGAAGCAATGAATAACCTAATCAGCCACCTTTTTGGATGATGATATGTGAACTGATGCTTTCCTTTTAAAATCCCAGAACTAACTTATTTCATAGGCTTTAAAAGGATGACACAAAGTGGCTTTGATACCTCTACTTATATCTTCAGGCTAGATAGATGATGGAAAGTAGTTAGCTAGCTAGCTAGCTAGACATAAATATAGAGAGAAAGCAGAATCTGTATAAGTTGATCTGAACCTCTGTTTCTTCAGCTTTCTTAAAATTTCTGGGGAATGGTTGGAATGGTGGTGCTGAGCATACTGGATTTTTTTTTGTAACTAATGCATTTTTTACTCATTCTTAATTTTGCTCTGCAACTAAGGAGGTAGAAAAGATAGAAGAAATTAGAAAAATTCCAACCAAGCGTGATAATGTAGACCAAAATTGCCAAAGAATAAGAGGTGCTAGAAACTATTTTGCTTTGATGGAGCCATTGGTCCCAGAAGCATGTACACAAAGTCAGTGATTGAGGGCACTGCCTGGATACAATGCCCAAAACATAACAAACAGCAAACCAAAGGTCTTGACTATTAGGAGAGCTATGTAAGTTATTGTGTATATTTCTTGATTTATTTCCATGAAAATGATATCCCTAGGCTCACGTCTATAAGTAGGCGGGCATATGAATGCTATTCTGTAAGTGACAGCCAAGTTAAGGAGGCACATACCTTATTTTTTAGGTCAGTGTTCAAGTCATCTCAAGTTAGCAAGAATTTGAGCTCCTCTTTTATCTACAAGCTGTTGGCAATCTGTGCTGGTTCAGAGGCATTGTTTTAAACAGGACCACCAGACTTGCATATAAATAAATCAGCAGCCAGTTGTGCCTCTGAAATATTATTTGTTTTGGGTGGGGCACAAATAACAACTGTGCAACCTATATCTCATCATTTTAGAACTTAATTTCCTCCACTTTCCTATATCCCCTGGAAAGGTTCCTGCCTAGTAACCAATAACCCCTTATGAATAAGTACTGAAATAATAGGAATTAATTGAGAAGCAGCTAGAAAGAAGAGAGACATGGATGAGAGAAGAGGGAGGAAGACCTTTTCTGTAAGAAATAGACTTTTAAATGGGAGGCTAGGCAGGGCCCAGTGACTCGCATCTGTTATCCTAGCATTTTGGGAGGCCGAGGAGGGCAGATCACTTGAGGTCAGGAGTTCAAGACCAGCCTGGCCAATATGGTGAAACTCCTTCTCTACCAGAAAATACACACACACACACACACACACACACACACACACACAAATTAGCTGGGTGTGACAGAATGTGCCTGTAATCCCAGCTACTCAAGAGGCTGAGGCACGAGAATTGCTTGAACCCAGGAGTCAGAGGTTGCAGTGAGCCGAGATCATGCCACTGGACTCCAACCTGGGTGACAGAGTGAGACTCTGTCTTGAAAAAAATAAATAAATAAATGGGAGACTAATAGCTTTGAAAAACACTAATTTTTTACTTTATTATTCAGTCTTGCCCTAAAGGAGCACTGTATCTCTAATCTGTACCCCTATCCTCTGCCAAACTCAGAGAAGTAAGGTCTTAGAGGGAGTAACTCTCCTTCTGAGCCTGGATCAGCCTGGCTGGAACACTGTTAATAAATCATCAGTGTCTCCTGGACTGTGTAAAGGAAGTGAATGTCCTTTGCTCCCTCCTTGTTTCTTGCCATTGCACAAAAATTGCCTGGATCCCAGCTAAAATGAAACTGCTTCCCTTAATACACTCCACTGCACACCTGTGTGCATGCACATGTGCATTTGCTCAGGATATTGAATGCCAGGGAGTCTTGGGAAACTATCTGGGAGAAACTGGACCACATTCCCTCGGCCCAAGTAGTGTTCCTAAAATAAGTCCACTCTACTCTCTGCCTAAGGGTGCAGGAATGGGGAGCCACCACTCTCTATATACAAGAGTTCTATCACCAGATAAAATAAACACACTCTTTAGCACCCGATTTCACTTATTTAATCACCATTAGTACTTAAAACATGTTTCTGTTTAAAAGACTTCTAAAACATCAGAAGCCTTGGTCACTATTTAAACTGGCTGCACTATTTTGCAGGTTCGCTAAGTGAGAGGACAGAGGAAGGGAAATAATTTTAAAATGTTGCTAAGTAGAAGAACCAGAGTCCTGGAGTTATTTAGAGAGGTATAAAGCATAGTGAGATTCTAAGAGGTGAGCCTAACTTCCCGAGTAGGCTGAGACTGGCACCGTGGCTGGCATCATGGCCGCTCAATCAGGGCAGCTCTGCAATTGAAGCTTTTCGTGACCACTTCCTTATGAAATAAAAAGCTGTCTAGTTTGAAATGCTAGTGTAACATTTTATTAGAGAAATGTAATAAATCAGTTTTTGATGGTCGAGTGAGGGAATAGCCAGAGAGTCTGTTTTGATCACAGTCACCTTCATCTCAGATGTTATAATTGAGACTTTACTTTGAATCTGTAAATGTTTTTGTTTAGGTTATAAAATGAGTCTCAACAATGGCAACAATGGACTGAATGACTTTTCTTTCTTAAAATCCGCTCAAAAGGGTTAAAGTGAAATGTTCTACAAAAGCTGCTTTCAATCTTCATATTTTGCATATATTGTATCTGTTATTCTAAGAAAGATAATAAATATGTTGCATTTATTGTATGTATTATCCTGAGAAAGATTATGACAAATTTGCTTATGTTTGAGCCTAAAAAATAAAACAAAATGGCAGTTGGGGAAAAAAAATGAAATCAAGCAAAACCTGCTTCATCTAAAGAGACTCTTTTGTTGTTGTTGAGTGACTTCTGTGTTCATTCTTCACATGCATTTCACACTTTCAAAAACTCAATTAGTGTATTTCTCCCTTTTTAATCTTTTGTGCAAATTATCTTTTTAATACTAATTCTAACGCTTTCGGTGAGAGACTTTCTGATCTGTGTCCCCATCTTGGCTCTTCACGTAGTCTCTCATTTAAATTTTAATACATTATTCTCAATCATTTTGGTTTTTAAAGTGAACAAGCTTCAGTTTCCACAGTTTATGCTGTGGATTTTTGAGATTTATGTTGGGTTGTTATCTAATAAATTGGTCATGAACATGTAGGTTGCCATCTTCCACCTTTCTGCTCTGCACCATGAGAAACAAGCAGATGAGAACACAGTGCCCATCTGGATTTCTCAATCACTCTGACTTGACGGCTCTTATTCAGAAATCACATTTTCCTTTAGAATTTCTCTGTATTTCAGTAAACTGTAATGATTGAGTGATCTGATTATTAAAAGGCAGGATGTGAGTTTAATCAGAAACTATTTTAAAAATAAACACCAGTTAAATTGGCATCTTTTGGGTCAAATCTGTGAGCACGTTTTCCTCTTGATCAGGTCTATAATTTACCAGCCTGTTTTTGCTTTGCAAAAAT
Source organism: Piliocolobus tephrosceles (assembly GCF_002776525.5). Classification (NCBI taxonomy): domain Eukaryota; kingdom Metazoa; phylum Chordata; class Mammalia; order Primates; family Cercopithecidae; genus Piliocolobus; species Piliocolobus tephrosceles. The sequence goes on from NC_045445.1 coordinate 71,191,099, forward strand.
CACACTGGAGTATAAATTTATCGTAAAAGAAATATGAGAAAGAATTGAAGTCCTAGTAGCTCTTTTTGGCTTTTGTACATCTTTTTTTTTTTTCTTTTCCACAGGATTTTGCTTATTTGAAATGCATTGTAAATGTAAATAATGTTGCAGAAATGAAAATATTTTTGGTACCAATAACAAAAATTAAAGTGGGATTATAAATAGAAAACAAAATAAACACAATTTTATTAGGGGAACATATTCAAGCAAACCTCACAGAAGTCTATTTTCAAAAATCATATAATTAGATTTTCCACTTTTTATTCCCACCCCTGCTTCAGGTATTCTTGAATATGAGTTAGCCTCCTGTAATAATCTGAGTCTAACCAGCCTAGGGAATAAAAAGAAAAACAAAGGTGCTTATAGACATACATTAACTATTTCAGACCTCAAGATCATCAAAAGGGCACTAAGGAGCCCTTTTGATTTTACTCTTTCCTCTCTCCTCTTCAAAAGACCAGAGTTTTTTTTTTTTTTTTCCCCCTCACAAAAGAGTCCTATTCTCTTTCCTCTAGGCACCGCTTCTCAGATGTTTCAACCGCTGCCATTGTTTCCCTGTGAGTTGGTTATTATTGAACAGAACATAATGAAGCTAGAATTTCTATGTCTACTTCCTTCTGAGGAGGCCTAATCACTTGCGCCACCTCACAGTGAATATCCCTGTGAGAGAAGTATGGTTACATTCAGTCGGCTGACAGAGAAAGGGAGGCACAGAGAAGTAGTTAGTGATAGGGCTCAGAATATGACCCTAGGCTCCTAATCCCTTAGCCTGGGCCCTTTTGTTAAATTACATTGCCAAGTCACAACATTTCTGGAATTTATTTTTCCTTCCTCTAAATGTAAAGTTTCCTGCTAAAACTGAAACTCATCACCAGCCTTAAGCGTTTATGGAGGCATTGAATTTTGATATTGCTGATGTCAGTGACAATGTTTCCCCAGTCTTTCAAGGTTAACAACTTCAGAAATCTTTTGGTTCAGTCCTCTCTGTGGCCAGCCAGCACCTCCTCCTTCCCTGCTCTAGTCTCACTCCATAGCACCACTAAGCACTGAAATTGGTTGATTTTTCTTTCCCAGTGTTTGCACACTGACCACCATTGTAATTCTGGTGCCTCCGATTGCAATTGCCTCCTAAATTGCTCTATGCTTCTAGACTCCCTCCTGTTCTAATGCAGTACTACAAACAGGTCAAGAAATTGCATCTTTCTGAAGCACCATTTTGAAAATATCCTTTGTTTAAAAACTTTACATCCTTTTTTACCTACAAGATAAAATTCAAACTTCTCATCAACTATTCATAGCCTATTTTTACAACACTGAAACTACTCAACAACCACTCATAGCTTATAACTAATTATTGTAGTTTTGTAAAAACATTTAGTAGTGTTTTTGGTTCTTCAGTATCAGAGACTATGCTGTCTTCAACGTTGCATTTCATATAGCACCTAACATAGTGACATGTACATTGGAGATGTTCAAGTATTTTAGAAAGAATAAATGGAAGAATAACTAAAAGTTTGCATTTCCACTTAAAATCTATCCGCCTCACTATTCGCAAAATTGTGAATTAAAATGGTCAATTTTTAAAGATTCAATTAGTGCATGATAATGAAAGAAAATTAACATATGATAATACCAGATCTACAATTATAAAATAACTTTTGCTCTTCACACTAAAATATTGTAGAACATTCATGAAGTTCAGATAAGTACCAATACAAATAAGTACATAAATATACTCAGTGTTAACATTTTGGTGTCTAACATTCTAAATTTGTTTTTCTTCTAATAGCAGGCAGTAGCTTTGAGAGGAAAAGGCTCAGAAATCTCTTTTGTTTTAAGTGGAAGAAACAATCTCCCTTTATGAATTTACTATTTGGTTATACTTTTTAGTAGAGTGAAGGTCTCTGTGTTTGCAACTAGAAATAAAGTGAACACATTTTGTTACCTTTACATATAAATCCATCCACTACTCTGTGTCACTAAAATACACTAGATCTTCAGAGGAGAAAAGACAGCAAGTTGTATTTTCTCTACTTCTCATGCAAAAGGTATATAAATATAAAACATTTCCTCCACTTTCGTTCCTCTAAGGAAGAGAAAAATAATCTCAAATTTCATTTAAAGATTGGCTTTGACAGTTTTCTCAGGGTTTCTTCCAATGGACAGTAGCATTTGTATTATGTTGTTATTCCCTTTCTAAAAAGAAAGAAGTTAAATTTTTCCATGTGGGAAGAATTGCAACTCTTACTGAACTAAAATAAGGATAATTTTATGTTTCAAATATTTCTTTAGTATTACTTTGGTTCAACATTCTTCTTCGACTTTGTCTCTTTGAGTTAGAAATCAGCACAGTACTTTGTTATCTCAAGCAAGTAGGAATGTTTTCACTCCTAAGCAATGCTACAGCACACTTGTCAGAAAACTGCCATACAAGGGAAAGGGCACTGAGCTTGGAAAGAAGTCGTTCTTCTGCCTTTAGCCATATGAAATAAAAAATATTTCTTCATTTTTATTTTTCTCCTGTTTCAGATATAGATATATAACAACTTTATTCTCACCCAAAGTTCCAATATAAAAAGTTAGTATAAATTTACCCTGTTTATTAAGCATCCTCTTATTAATCTCACATTGAACTTCACATTAGTGTTACGTTCCTTTGAGACTATAAAAAATAATTTTCTTGGTAAAATAAGCAGTAATGCAGATCAATGACACAGCTATAATTCCAAGGTTATTGCTGCCACAGGTGAAACAAACAAACAAAAAACACCATGGCTTACAATATTTCCATGTCTCCTACTACCAAATTATAGGTTTGTCTTCAGTGAGGAGGTACACATTGTATTTATTGACAACTGCTAAAATATACTTAGATTTGTCAAAGACTTTGAATATCATATATGACATAAAAGGCAAGCATTTTCTCAGTGCAGTGGTATGAAGGCCCATTTGCAAATAGTGTGTGTGTGTTGGGGAGTTCTTCCCTTTGAAATTCAAGGCTTTTTTTTCACTTGAACAATAAGGAAAATAATATTACTAAAAAAGGAGACAGAAGATGAATGGAAAGAAAGGTTTTGTGTTAAGAGTTCAATTGCAAAAGGAGACTAATTCTTTTCATACACTAGAAAATTGTTGTATTAAATATTATTTTAAAGAAATCTCCCTTTTAACATGAAATTAGGCTTGGATGATATTATATTGAGATATGGGATTCAAGTGTAATGTTTAAACATTCCATACTCATTGAAGCTTTTCTCTAAAATCCCACATTATATCAACGATTAAAAATTGAATTTATGTCCTTTCAACTACCAGCCCTCCCTGAAATTTTTGTTAAAACACTACAAATTAAAACTTACAATTAACTCAGATTTGTATTCAAACAAAACCAAGAGGAACTGAGGCAATGTTCTTACAATCTTCACACTTCCTGAACCACAATATGTAAGGGAGTGAGAACAAACACATACATTAAAATGCATGTTACGCAAACATATTCATACTTCATGAACACACATATGGTTAACGGAATAAATTCTTCCTTCCTGTAGTCTAACTTTAAAACCCTTTTAAAAACTGAATTTTCAGTGCAATAGTGAGTCTGGTTCCTTCACGTTGGATGCCCTTGTTGGTCTATAACCATAATAAATAATGGTATGTGGCCGATTTTGGAAGGTCTTTGAGATAGAGACCAAATACTAAGGTTCCTTTTCCTGATATTTAATATAAAGGGTATAGGTGTCAAATTCCTATTCTCATGGAAAGTAGCATACATGCTGTGGGAAAGAAGCTTTGAAGTTATCAGAAACTTTTTTAATCTATATGATCTGGAGCAAAGTAGAGCTGTCTGTTTGTATTACTCAGGGTACTTAGCTGCTCTGTTGCCCTTGTGGGTCAAACTTTAGTGTAAATAACTTTATCCTGAAGCAAGTATTTGGATGTGCCCCACGTCTGTCAGTGAAGCATTTGGATCCAATCTAAACACAAGCCTGAAACAGGGTAGCTACAGCACACATGAAACTTACCAAATTCCCCCACTTTGAAAGCCTGTTTTTGTTTTGAAATACATATGTGAAGGAAAAAAAGCGGATATTTGACATTTCAGTCTCTGTGTTGTTTTTCTTTTCTTTGATCTGACAAGTGACCAGAAATATTCGGATGTCACTTGTCCCCATAGATGAAAGCAAAGACATTACATAGTAAAATGGACTGCATGGTAGGATTATTTCTTTCTCTCTCTCTCTCACACACACACACATGCCCCTGAAATGCGGACCAGTCTTATAGTCTACATGCCTTGCAGTAATATTTGGTAAGGAGAGGACCTGGGGTGGGGGGGATTAAACAAAATGATTTTAAGAACCTGAAAGTCTAAAACACTGCTAATTATTTTTATTTTATTATTTTTGTCAGGTAATTAAGTCATCTATATTTTACTTTCAGAGCCTTCCACTTATCTTCTCTAGTTTGGTGTGCTCATTGATGTGAAGTGTGTTTTTTGGAAATAATACTGCTGCAGTATTTGCGAAACTGACGAACATTTAAAAATCACGGTTCGAAAATAATTTTTAATGGCAAGGAGGCTTCACTTGAGAGATAATCAAAATTGCTTTTTTTAGCGGACAAATATGTTGTTTTATGAGAAAGAGACATATAAGTATATAGAAGCTGATATTCAGGATTTATGTTCCCATACACTCACCAAGTAGCTACTAAAATTTTTTAGAGTTAAGAATTTAATCTCCATCTTAAAACCCACGACCCACTAAAGTAAGAATCAATGCTCTAAGTGATGTCCCTGAGTCATTGAATTGGTTCAAAAACAGTTATTTTAAAAATCAGTTACTACTTATTAATCCTATAGAATATATTTTTGTCAATCTGCTCATCTCCTTTTGTGCATTATGCAATTTAGTATACCTATAAGTAAGTATAAATTACCTGATCAAGTAAGCAACACAACAAGCATTTTACTTAGGAATGTCTGGCTTTAAATCTTGACTCTTAAATACTACTCTATAGTGATATAGATATCTAATGCATTCTATGACATATGAAGTATATACACCAGACTAGACATTTTAATATGAAGCTGAGACAACACTTAGAAAACCTTGAGCATGGTACCTGACACATAGTAAGCATTCTTTAAATGTTAATATCTCACTACTAAATCTCTTAAGTATTTAAAAACTGATTTTATTTTAAAAGAAAAAATGGAAACAGTACCTAACAATACACATGAATGACCATTAATAATTAGTCCTCTTTTAAAAAGCGTGTATAATGAGGGCAAAAACCATAAATGAATAAAATATTTCATAATACAGAATTTAAATGAGTAGTTCAAGAGAACAATAAAGATGTGTTAAAGCAGTACACATAGCACCTTAACCAGACAACAATGTCTCTACAAAACAGTATTTTAATGTAGAACAATTCAAAAGCATTTAAGGGATAAGTGAAATTTGAAATTATCTTGAATGTGGGGTAGAATCTGCATAAGGAATAGGAGGGAGAGATTCTTGATGGACAGAATTGCATGAACAAAGGGAGGGTGGCTGAGTTGTTAAGAACACTAAACTATGATTTTTACATTTCAGCATTTTGTATTATTTGAGAAAACTGATGACCCATTTACAACAGATTATAGTAACACTTGACTCAACACACTCTTTAGCTTATTTAAGAGATCAGGTGCTATAGTACAACAAACATCCATGTCAGGGTCAGAAGATCTTTTCCTAGGTGTTTTACATAAACAGCATAATATTCTATTTAGAATCCAAAATATTTGACTTCTAATTGCCAATAGGTGGATGCTTTTTACCTTCAAATTCAAAACCCACAGGGAAAAATAATGATGATGCCTCTTTAAAAACATAATCTACTGGGCTATGAGTATGTATGCTTACTGAGTATACGGCACATATATTGAGCTTAAGAGGGAAAGAGTGTGGAAGACCAGTGGGAAAAAAAGCAGATGATTTGAAATGATGGTCCACTTTTAGTTATAACAAAGATTACTTTATGGAAGCTATTGAAAAATCAGGAAGAATCAGAGAACAAGTAGCAGAGAAGCAGCTATTTACCGTATCCCCAAACACAAGCATAGCATGTGAGTTAATAACTACAGTTATCTGTATGGTCAACGCCCTCAGAAACAAAGCTTTCCTATATATTAATCACTCTTGTAAACCACTGTAGTGCTGTTAGGTCCTTTAGGTAAATTACTGTAGGGATTCCAGACCGTAGAGAAATTGTAATTAATAGGGTGTCATTAATCTCCTCATTCACACCTGGAACTCAACTACAGCAATACTTCTTCTTTTATCCTCAATTCCGTGGTATGTTGTACATGTGCCACTAAGAATGTCAGCATGATGGGATCTTAGACATTCCAGCATATTTTCATCATTATCAACAGGTGTGGGACTCACCTAGATGAATACCCCATAAGTGGTGAAGCAGCTTTGAGGTCACAAAGTTGGTTACCCAGGTGAATTCCCAGCTTCCTTTATTATAGACCATCTGCTCTTTATCTCCTAAAATAGTGGCTGAACTGTATTTTGTAATCCAATAAGGAGATTGGATTAAGTCAGACTCCCTATCTTAAAAAATTAGATTTATATTTTAAAAGGTAGTGGTTATTAAAAAATAAAAATAAAAACTTAGAAACTTATTTGGTTTTTGGTTCAGTGCTGGAAACCATCATTCTCAGCAAACTATGGCGATAACAGAAAACCAAACACCGCATGTTCTCACTCATAGGTGGGAATTGAACAATGAGATCACTTGGACACAGGAAGGGGAACATCACACACCGGGGCTATTGTGGTGGGGGGGAGGGATAGCATTGGGAGATATACCTAATGTAAATGACTAGTTAATGGGTGCAGCACACCAACATGTCACATGTATACATATGTAAAAAACCTGCACGTTGTGCACATGTACCCTAGAACTTAAAGTATAATAATAATAATAATAAAAACTTATCTGGTTTTTGGTTCAATAGTTCCTATAAATAATCTGTAAATAGATTATTTATAGATAAATAATCCATAGATTATAGATAAATAAAATATTTATTTATCTATAATGCCATTTTAATCATTGCAATTACTACAGTTAAGAGTGTAATTGTAACAGAATGACGGTACCATGATTAACACTGCATGCTAGGGAAACATTTGACTATGGTCTCAAGATTTCTTCTGAAATATACTAAAGTCATTTCCAAAGGAGGGCTAAATTGTTTGATTGTGAGAGGGACTACAATATAAACTAGTTGCAATGTAGTTACCCCAAAGGAAGCTACAAAGTCCAAACATAGCGCTTACTTTCTGTGGTGGTTTTCTTCCAATACAGTACAACTTTAGACTGAAAAATTGTACATATAGTTAACACAAATGAAAAAAAAAAAATCGAATTAACTGCAAATATCCAGAGATATCAAACCCTATCGGGAAAACCCACTCCCGACGTTTAACATGGGTTCTTTTTTATTTCCCAAGTGTCTTGTCTGGGTTGAGAAATAAAGGGAAATAGCACAAGAGAGAGAAATTTAAAGCTGGGTGTCGGGGGGGAGACATAACATGTCGGCAGGATCCGTGATGTTCCCCGAGTGGTAAAACCAGCCAACTTTTATTAGAGACTTTCAAAAGGGGAGGGAGTGCACGAATAGGGTGTGGATCACAGAGATCACATACTTCACAAGGTAATAAAATATCACACACACACACACACACACAAAAAAAAAAAAAAAAAAAAGGAGGCAAGACGAGATAACAGGACCACCTGATGAGGCAAAATTAAAATTGCTAATGAAGTTTCGGGCACGCATTGTCTTTGATAACATCTTATGAGGAAACAGGGTTTGAGAGCAGGTAACCTGTCTGACCACAATTTATTAGGTGGGAATTTTCCCATTCTACTAAACCTGGGAGCACTATAGGAGACCTGGGCTTATTTCATCTCATCGGCTTCCACCATAAAAGACGGGACGCCTTAAAAAGGGGCCTTCTATAGGCCTACCTTCAGGGCGCATTCTCTTTCTCAGGGATGTTCCTTGCTGAGAAAAAGAATTCAGCGATATTTCTCCTATTTGCTTATGAAAGAGGAGAAATATAGCTCCCTCAGGCACACCCGGTGGCCAGTTCAAAGTTACCTCTCTTGTTCCCTGAACATCGCTGTTATCATGTTTTTTTTTTTTTTTTTTTTTCGATGCCCAGATTTCATATTGTTCAAACACACATGCTCTACAAACAATTTGTGCAGTTGACACAATCACAGGGTCCTGAGGCGATATTCATCCTCCTCAGTTTACAAAGAAGATGAGGGGATTAAGAGATTAAAGACAGACATAGGAAAACACAGGGGTATTCATTGGGAAAGTGATAAGTGTCCATGAAATCTTCACAATTTATGTTCAGAGATTACAGTAAAGACAGGTGTAAGAAATTATAAAATTATTAATTTGGAGAACTAATAAATGTCCATGAAATCGTCACAATTTATGTTCTTCTGCTGCGGCTTCAGACGGTCCCTCCTTTCGGGGTCCCTGACTTCCCGCAACAAAACTCTTTTATTTTTAGTAGTAGTGTTTGTAGTTTTTGTTTACTTTATTTGGGAAGTGGTGGTGACTTAAGATTGAATGGAGCCGTTAAAGCCCCTCTGAGTTGTTATGAAACTAACAATAATACCTTGCCAACACAAAAATAACTCCTTTCACTTGTTTCCATAGGGAGACTAGCTTGACTATTTTTAGCCTCACTTGGTATTACTGACTATAGACCTTATAATTTTGAATATGTTGAATGTTTTTAATATGGATTTCCCCAAAGTCATCTCATTTGACAATACTTGAATTTTTTAGATTGAAAAGATGCAGTTTATACAATGGTCAAGAGAAAAGGGACTTTAATTATAGACCTCAATCCAAATGTCAGTAAAACTTACCATTCCTTACATGAATAATAAAATTTTCAGATGTTTGCAGGCAAATCAATTCATGTAAGAGTAATAGAGCTTTCTATGAAAACAAATAATTATTTTCTTGTAAATATGGTCAACGTGGATCAATAGGTTAAAAAAATACGTTATCCTAAATCCTCAATGTTTTATTCAACAGTGTTTGTATCTAGGAATATAATAATTTACTCCTGAGTTCATTTTCTTTAAACTATTTATTGTTTCAAGCGGCAGATTGAAAAGTGAAATAAACATCATTATAGCTTGTGAATGTATAAAACTTAATGACTTTAAGAGCATTAAATTCACCTCTTGAATGCTTTACTGCTTAGAAATTTCTTCTGCCAGATACACCAAATCATCTCTCTCAAGTTCAAAGTTCCACAGATCTCTAGGGCAGGGGCAAAATGCCGCCAATCTCTATGCTAAAGCATAGCAAGAGTGACCTTTGCTCCAGCTCCCAAGAAGTTACTCATTTCCACCTGAGGCTACATCTGTCTGGCTATGTCTGTCCACATCAGTATCAGTATTTTGGTAAGAACCATTCAATAACTCTCCAGAAAGTTCCAAACTTTCCCACATCTTCCTATCTTTTTTCTGAGCCCTCCAAACTGTTGCAGCCTCTGCCCATTACCCATTTCCTAAGACGCATTGTTTGGGGGTATCTTTATAGCAGTTCTCCATTACCTCAGTACTAGTTTACTGTAATAGCCCACTTTCACACTGCTACTAGTATAAAGATCTGCCCGAGGCTGGGGGGAAAAAAAAGTTTTTCTCTTTTCTTTCTTTTCTTTTCTTTTCTTTTTTTTTTTTTTTTTTTTTTTTTTTTTTTTTTTTTTTTTT
>NC_045445.1:71201053-71207961 GCF_002776525.5 Piliocolobus tephrosceles
TTTTTTTTTTTTTTTTTTTTTTTTTTTTTTTTTTTTTTTGAGACGGAAGTCTCGCTCTTTCTCCCAGGCTGGACTGCAGTGGTGGTGCTATCTCGGCTCACTGCAAGCTCCGTCTCCCAGGTTCACGCCATTCTCCTGCCTCAGCATCCCTAGTAGTTGGGACTACAGGCGCCCGCCACCGCGTCTGGCTAATTTTTTATATTTTTAGTAGAGACCGGGTTTCACCGTGTTAGCCAGGATGGTCTCGATCTCCTGACATCCTGATCCACCCTCCTCGGCCTCCCAAAGTGCTGGGGTTACAGGTGTGAGCCACCGTGCCCGGCGACAAAAGTTTTTTTCTGTTGTTGTTTGTCTGTTTGATTTTTGAGACGGAGTCTTGCTCTGTTGCCCAGGCTGGAGTGCAGTGGCACCATCTCAGCTCACTGCAACCTTCACATCTGGGTTCAGGTGATTCTCCTGCCTTTTGCTGTGATTACAGGCACCTGCCACCACGCCTGGATATTTTTTTTTTTTTTTTTTTTTTTTTTGTATTTTTAGTAGAGACGGGGTTTCACCATGTTGGCCGGGCTGGTCTCGAACTTCTGACTTTTTGATACGCCCAACTCAGCCTCCCAAAGTGCTGGGATGACAGGCATGAGCCACCATGCCCGGCTGGTAGGAAAAATGTTTAATTGACTCACATTTCAGCATGGCTGGGGATACCTCAGGGATCTTACAATCATGGCAGAAGATGAAGGAGAAGCAAGGCACCTTCTTCACAAGGTGGCAGGAAGAATGAACACAGGAAGAGAAACCAAACACTTATAAAACCATCAAATCTCATGAGAACTCTCTATCATGAGAACAGCATGGGGAAAACTGCCCCCATAATTCAGTTACCTCACCTGGTCTGTTCCTTGACATGTGGGGATTATGGGGATTATAATTCAAGATGAGATTTGGGAGGAGACACAAAGCCTAACCATATCAATGATTTACACATATCCAAAATGTATAATAATAAAATCCGTATTAACTTAACATAGAACTTGTGCCACAGCTATTCTCTTATTTACCTGGTATTTATTAAGAGGTTACTTGCTCTCAACTGCCGATTCTGAATGTTTTTGTCTGGATCTTTCTTCAGTTTTTGAAAACTCTGTCACATATATATGTGTGTATATATACATATATGTGAGTATTTATATACATATATATATACACATATATATGTATAAAATATAAAAATCATAGTTTCATATTCCTTTGTGGTAACTACATTGCAACTTAAGTATATACATACATATATATATATATACACACACACACACATACACACACACATATATATGTATATAGGTATATACCTAAGTTGCAATGTAGTTACCACAAAGGAAGTCACGGAATCCAAACACAACTCTTGCTTTCTGTGCTGGTTTTCTTCCAATTCAGTATAACTTTAGACCGAAAAATTGTACATATAATTAACACAAATGAATCAAACAAAATCAAATTAACTGCAAATATCCAGAGATAAATTCATTTATTTTTAGTTGTGTACATACTTTTTGTTTACTTTATTTGGGAAGGGGTGGTGATGCACACATGCACATACATATGTAGTCCACAGTGAAGAAAACTCTCTTCTTATATTTTCATACGTGTTCTTTAATTTAAAGCTACTGAATTGGAGATTGCATATGTAAGCCATTTACAGAGGCAAGAGAACATTCTGTGCCCAATTAGCACAACAAATTCAGTAGGGAAAGGCTTTTCATATTCTACGGTTGGGTTGACATTGTGGGAGGCAGAATTTGGAGAAGGGTAGGGAAAAGCTATGAAAAGGATATTCCTTTTTAATTAAATCATTGAAAATGTGCTTTAAATTCCACACAGAAACCCAAAATGAATATAGATTTCTCATAGTAGTTGTCCAATGATGAGAAATAAAACAACCTGAAGAATCATGAAATAGAGAAGTTACATTTCATTTACTTCAGGCTGATTTCTCCATTTGTACTCCATGTTACTTCAAGCAGGCCCTATTTATAAAAACAACCAAACAATTCATATATGAAAACTGAGTTAGATGCTGTCTATTCTTTTTACGAAAAAGATTGTTTAATTTTCTAGTCTTTTGCATCTCAATATACATACTTCTACACACACAAAAAAACTTGTGTGTACATTTGCTTATCTACATAGAGACTTTTGGCCTGAGAAACTTAGAGATACAACTTTAGGAGCAATTGACTGCTGAAGATCTGTTAGCTAGGATGACAAAGCATCTCTGAATTTATAATATGGGTCAATAGAAAAATGAAAATCGATTTAATAAAATAATACCTTCACTTTGTATCACACTTTTCTCCCTTTATAAAGCACTTGTACAGAATCCTGATAACAGCTTTAAGAGGTTGGTTTTGATTTTAAATTAATAAAATTTCAAAACAGAAAGGATCCTGTGTTTTTATCTTATCTCTTTACATTACAGATAAAAAAAAAAAATGCTGAGAAGTTGGGTTGCAAACCTTAGACCAAAAGAATATAATGGAAGAAGTAAAGATTGTGATTAGAGAATAGTAAATCTGAGGTCCAGGTCTGCTACTCTTAAACTGTGTAAACTTTCATGAGCAAATCATTTTACTTCAGTGAGTCTCAGTCTTATATTTTTAAAAATATGGAGCACAGTACCTAATTTGTTTAGTTATTGTGTAGATTAAGTAAAATTATATTCAGAAAGAACCTACACACTATTTGGTACATAGTTAGATATTCAACTAAAGATAGTTGTATTCTTGCAGGGCATTCTGCAATGCACACACATATCTGTCTTCAGGAATATATTTACTACCTAAGGCAAGGTGTAACATTACACAGAGAAGAAAGTGTTTGGCAAATCCTTTTTAAACGTTGATAATAAGGCTGGGTGTGGTGACTCATGCCTGTAATCCCAGCACTTTGGGAGGCCGAGGCAGGCGCAGGCGGATCACGGCTTCAGAAGATGGAGACCATTCTTGCTAACACAGTGAAACCCTGTCTCTACTAAAAATACAAAAAAAAAAAAAAAAAAAAAAAAAATTGCCAGGCATGGTGGCGGGTGCCTGTAGTCCCAGCTACTTGGGAGGCTGAAGTAGGAGAATGGCCTGAACCTGGGAGGCAGAGCTTGCAGTGAGCCGATATGCACTCCAGCCTGGGCAAAAGAGCGAGACTCCATCTCAAAAAAGAAAACAAAAAAAAATAGTTGATAATAAAACTGGAATTATATTCTGCTAGTTTTCATATATTTTAGAATAAGCCACCAAGTGGGGGATCAAAACAAAAACAGAAACATCATTGAAACAAGATTTGTCTATATGCATTGATACATATTGTCTGCATATGATGGCCTAGGTGATACGACTCTTGAGGTAGGAGGATGCATCGTTGTTCTACCATGTATTATTTTACCCTACTTATCTGAAATTCCATTGTTTATCTTTGATATTTAGCATACCTTCAAGTTTAATTGTAATTAAAATATAATTACAACTGTTTCTACTTACTCTATAGTTTGTTGCAGAACTGTGAAATAACATGAAGAAGAAAATAAAGAAGATTCACTAACTTACCACCCAGAGAAAAACAAGTCTGATATTTTCATTTATTTTCTTAGTAATTCATTTCCCATGAGCATGTCTATGTATTAGAATTGTAATATGTTGAGTGAGTTTTACCAGGACCTTTTCAATTTTCATATTGTGATAATTTTTACACCATATATTTATATATTTGAAAACATAATTTCGGTGGCTACCTACCAGTTCTATGATATGGACATTTCACAATATATTTTAACTACATTTAATTACTACAAAGTCAGTTTAATTACTCTTAGTGCAGCTATCAACGAGATCTTACTTTTCTGAAATAGCAACTCTCTTGTCAATGGGAATAGCCTATTTTCTTCTAGTGAAGTAAAGGGTCCTGATATCATAACCTAGGCAGGTGGCAAACAGTATATTGGTAGCTAAAGTATATTAAAATAATTGTAAATTTGAAGTCTTTGGACAGGGCTTACTCACATTTTATCACAATCCTCTATCACAACACTATCATTTTACTACTATTTTAGTAGTGGAGTGTTGTGATAGAGGATTGTGGAATTATACTACTATAAAATTATTATTATTATTATTATTATTATTATTATTATTATTATTTTGAGATGGAGTCTCGCTCTGTCGCCCAGGCTAGAGTGCATTGGCTGGATCTCAGCTCACTGCAAGCTCTGCCTCCTGGGTTTACGCCATTCTCCTGCCTCAGCCTCCCGAGTAGCTGAGACTACAGGCGCCCACCACCTCACGTGGCTAGTTTTTTGTATTTTTTAGGAGAGACGGGGTTTCACCGTGTTAGCCAGGATGGTCTCGATCTCCTGACCTCGTGATCCGCCCATCTCGGCCTCCCAAAGTGCTGGGATTACAGACTTGAGCCACCGCGCCCGGCCTACTATAAAATTATAAAACACAATTTTATCACAACACTCTATCATTTTACTAGTTGTTAGCTTACTTTACTTCCTTGGCACTGAAGGGATTTGCTTATGACTTTTCATAGAGATGTAAGACTGATAAAATATGTAATTCTTTATTTAAATACATTCCTACTTTACTAGTCTGTGAAATCTTTAAAAACAGGGACCACAGCAAAATCTGTCTCTGTGTGTTGTATAATGTATCTGATCAAGACTGAATCCCAGGAATGATAGAAACAGGCCTGATGTTCGTCATCATCCCAGAGACACAGCTAGTTAAAACCTAACATTTTGCCTGAGTTGTAGCCACAGACCTTTCTAAACTGATTTGTAATGTTCTTGCTTGCATTCCACTGAGCTAAGTCAGAAAACAACACGGATCCTGCCCTTCCTCTACGTACCCTGTTCTGGGTTTAGTGATGGAAAAAAAACGTAAAAACAGGAGTTACAATGCTACAAAAGGAACAGACAGGAATCCTTGTCTGTGATAAAACCTAAAGTATTTAGGGACAAAGAGTGCCTTCCTGTTCGCTCTATAACCAGGACACATAGGTAACCATCAGGTAAGTTTTATTATAAATAAGGTTGATCCTTATCAAGAATAAAATGACCCTTCTAAATCTACAAAGCAAAAATTCAACTTTTCTCTGCAGTGTATAAACCTATATCTGTTAATAGCTTTGTTTTAGCCATCGCTTGAGGCCAAGAGTTTGAGACCAGTCTTGGCAACACAGTAATACCCCACCTCTATGAAAATAAAATAAAAATAATTAGCCTGTTCTGGTGTTATGTGTCTGCAATCCTAGCTGCTCAGGAGGCTGAGGCAGGAGGATCTCTTGAGTCTAGGAGTTTGAGGCTGCAATGATCTATGATGATGCCACTGCACTCCAACCTGAGTAAGGGAGTGAGACCCTTTTTACCACAGAACTAAACTAAACTAGACAAAAAACAATAATAAACAATTAACACGTTTCTGGAATGGAGTTGATGGGAAGGTAGGAGTGCAGTTATTATATAGCTGTTTTTGAGCCGACTTTTTTCCCTTTTCTTTTTTTTTTTTTTTTGAGATAGAGTCTCGCCCTGCCGCCCAGGCTGGAGTGCAATGGCGTGATCTCCGCTCACTGCAACGTCTGCCTCCTGGGTTCAAACGATTTTCCTGCCTCAGCCTCCTGACTAGCTGTGATTACAGGCGCCTCCCACCACGTCCAGCTAATTTTTGTATTTTTAGTAGAGACGGGATTTCACCATGTTGGCCAGGCAGGTCTACAACTCCTGACCTAGTGATCCACCCGCTTTGGCCTCTCAATGTGCCGGGATTACAGGTGTGAGCCACTGAGCCCTGTGTCTTTTCCCTTTAGATTGCCAGCAAAGCCAGCTGTACTCAGGCCAAGTGGGGAAGCACACAAATGACCAGGTTTTCTTTTAGGCATTGCAATCACTGACTTTGTCACACTTGCGTTTTGCTGACTTCTCTGCAATAGCGGAAATTATTTGGAGACATCTAGAAACCCTATTTTTACTGTTAGATTCCTCCATTTTTTTTTTTTTATTTATTTGTTTATTTATTTATTTATTTTGAGACGGAGTCTTGCTCTGTTCCCCAGGGTGGAGAGCAGTTGCGCGATCTCGGCTCACTGAAAGCTCCGCCTCCTGGATTCCCGCCATTCTCCTGCCTCAGCCTCCCGAGTAGCTGGGACTACAGGCGCCCACCACCATGCCCAGCTAATTTTTTTGTATTTTTAGTAGAGACAGGGTTTCACCGTGTTAGCCAAGATGGTCTCGATCTTCCGACCTCGTGATCCGCCTGCCTCAGCCTCCCAAAGTGCTTGGATTCAGGGGTGAGCTACCGCGCCTGGCCTAGATTCCTCTATAGCACTCACTCATGGCCTGAATCACTGAATTGGTATGTGTCCCCAAGCTAGGATCTCTTTGAAAGCAAATCAAGCTATTCATAAGAAAAAACATTGTCAAATGTATAATTCCATGAAAGTAGAAGTGAGGAATTAACTTTCTACATGCATTGCTCTTGTCTCCTTGCTTAGATGTAACCTCCATAAGAGTAACAACTCTATCTGTTATTTCTGGTATTATCTCTATCACTAAACCCAAGACAAGGTATATGGTAGTAGTACAGTTAATCCATGTTGTTTGACTGACTTTGCTCAGTGAAATGCAAGCAAAACATAACAAATGAGTTTAGAGAGGTCTGTATCTCCAAGTCAAACAAAATACCAATTTATAACTAGCTTTGTTTCCAAGCTGATGAGAAACATTCAAACTATTTCTGCAATTTCTTGGATTCAGTCCTGCTTACAGGCATTAAATAACATTCTGAATCCCAATGCAGTTTTATGTCTTCCCTTTGAATTATAATTTTTCCCTATAACTGGTCCTGTTTTGAAAGGTCCGGACATTA
>NC_045445.1:71208061-71219967 GCF_002776525.5 Piliocolobus tephrosceles
TTACTCCTACCCTACCAAAACCAAAATTTAATTTTTTTTTTTTTTTTTTTTTTTTTTTTTTTTTTTTTTTTTTTTTTTTTTTTTTTTTTTGAGACGGAGTCTCGCTCTGTCACCCGGGCTGGAGTGCAGTGGCCGGATCTCAGCTCACTACAAGCTCCGCCTCCCGGGTTTACGCCATTCTCCTGCCTCAGCCTCCCGAGTAGCTGGGACTACAGGCGCCCGCTTAAATTCCTCTTCTGTCTGATACAACACACCCATGGAGGAAGGCTAATCAGAACTCACAGAGGTCAGGGGGTAGTGCTTATCAGCATCAGAGGTACATGGCAAACAGGTATTTGTCAGCTCGCCCAAATCAGAGCTCCAAAGAGTGTGGTTCTGAAGAAAGAGAACAGATACAGAGCTGAAGTCAGCACCTTCTGGAAGAACTCTGCAATCCTAGTTGTTCCATAGGAAATACATTTTATTAAACAAATAAAATGTACTTTAACAATGAACTTGGAGGTGAGAAGGAAAAGAGGGTCTTTGGGAAGTCTCTTAGAAAAGTATCTGGACATGATCTAACTAGAATGATTTCCAACATAATTGAGTACCAATTATATGCCAAGTACTATAGAGATATGATAGTAAAGATGGACTCATTTTTCTCCATTAATTTTAATGGATCATAATGACAAATACAGAAATTTCAAATTAGCATTCTGTTTTTTTCCTTCAGATAAGTCACAAGGGGCAGACAGTTGAGTGATAAGTGTAATCCAAATAATCATTGCAGACACCAGTGGAAGAGATCATTAGGAGTAGCACCCTTATCTCAGTGACGTTCAAATTGTACTGTCTACTCTGTATAAAAGTTATCACTCTAAAGATATTTTTATCAGCTAACTACTATGGCATAACAAAACATTTCAAAACTTAGTGTTTTAAAACAAAAATGAGTGATTTTTTACAACTCTACAGATTGGCTAGGTAGCTCTGCTGATAAGGGCCAGGACTGAATGATTTCAACTGGATTTTGTCATGTGTCTGTAGTCACCTTGCAGGTCACTTTGAACCTTGCCTAGGATTAATAGCACTGTTTCTTAGAGTTTCTCAATCTCTATCAGACTAGCCTGGGGGTGTTTTCATACAGAGTCAAGTCTATGCAAAGCCTACGGAAGCCTAGGATCTGAACTGGTACATTTTTATTTCTCTTTCATTTTGTTGATCAAAGAAAGTCACAAAACCAGTCCAGATTTAATGAATGTGGTGGAATTCCATCACTTGAAGAAAATGAGACAAAATTACCTGCCAAGGGCATAGACAAAGAGAGGGCTGGAGAAGTAGGCTCTTTTATTTGGCAATCAATCTATCTCAATATTAGATTAAGACATTCTTAAAAGCAAAACCTCAGATTACTTTTTCCCTGATGTCATCCAGGAGGAAAAGGAACACCTCATTTAGAATGTTCTTGAAAGCAGTTAACCCAATTGCAATCTTATTATATTCCTCATCATTCAGGATTTAGAGTCAGAGCTGTTCTATGGTACAGCTCCATACCAATGCTTCCCAAATACAAAGGTGATTTTGATTAGCACATTGCAGATTTATTTAGAGAGTAGTGACATCAGCAAGATGGCAGAATAAAAGCTTCCAGGACTTGTTTCTTCACAAAGCCATCAAATGAGCAACCAGTCATGCACTAAAATATCTTCATAAAGCTAAGGAAATCAGATGAGGGATTACAGCACTTGTTTAGAGTATAAAAGTATGAAAATATGCATTGAAGAGCGTAGAAAAAAATAGTTTCACATTACCTGTGCCACCCCTCCCTGAAATCCACATAGCACAATGCAGACAAAGATATCTTCTTCATTGGGGAAGAAGAGTGAAATGAGCACACAACTTCATCAAAGACCCCAGCATAGGCCAGCCTCCATTGTCCCATACTTTAGGCCAGTCTTTATGGACCCAGGCTAACCCTCATGGACTCAAGCTCTAGGCTCACCCCAATTTCAAGCCAATGGATCTAAGTGTAAGACAAGCCCATGAATGATGACAATGCCAGTTCAGCCTCCATGGACCCAGGCTTTAAGATGTCCCCCATGGATCCATGATCCAGGCCAACATTTGCAGATTCAGGCTCTAAGGCCCACTTTTGTGCATCAAGACTTCAGGCCTGCTCACACAAACCAAAGCCCCATGCCTACCACACGGCACTCAAGCACCAGACTGGGCCCTGTGGACCAGGTAATGAATCTGCCCAAGAGTTGACCCAGGCCAGTCTACCTGGGTCAACGGGATTTTTTTTTTGTATTTTTAGTAGAGATAGGAACTCTACTAATTGACCCTCCCAGAATCTCTGTATGGGCTGACTTGTGAAGGGATTTTTTTCTGCCAAAGTTAGTTTGCTAATATGAGAAGAGGTACCTACTTCTCCTACTTCTTCAAATGTGTAGCCATCAAGACAAGGCTATAAAAATTACCAAAAAAGTCAGAGAAACATGACACAACCAAAGGGATAAAATAAAGCACTGGTAACTTACCCTAAAGTAATGAAGATCAAAAGATTTTCTGACAAATAATTCAATATAAGCATCTTAACAGTGCTCAATGAGATACAAGAGAACATGGATAGACAACTAAACAGTAAAAAAAAAAAAAAAAAAAAAAAAAAAAGTGAAGTTTTACAAATAGCTAGAAACCGTTAAAAGAAGACACACAGGAATTCCGGAGCTGAGGAACACAATGAACTAAAATATTTTATAGAGAACCTCAATAGGAAGCTTGGTCAGGTAGAGAAAAGAATCAATGAACTCAAAGATATATTACTTGAAAAAACTAAGTCAGATGAAGAAAAATAAGAAAAAAGAATTAAAAAAGTGAAAAACTTTTTGGGACATATGGAACACCATAATGCAAACCGACATATACATTATAGAAGTTTCAGAAGGGGGAGGAAAAAAGATGGGACATTAGCTTACTTTACTAATAAAATTACAGAAAATTTCCCAAATCTGGAGAGGGCAAAAAAGAATATACAGATCCATGAAGTGCAAAGAACTCTAAGTAGATTAATCATAAATATATCTTCACCAAAAATCATTATAATAAAATTCTCAAAAGTAAAAGACAAAGAGAAAATTTGAAAGCAGCAAGAAAACAGTAACTTATCCCATACAAGAAAATCCTCATAAGACAATAAACAGAAAATTTCAGCAGATAACTGTGCTAGAGGATAGAGTGAAGGGATATATTCAATTCAAAAGAATGAAAGGAGAAAAAAACTATCAAAATTAAGAATACTATATCTGGCAAGTCTGTCAGGAATGAAGAGAAAGATAAGGATTGTTCTTGGCAAACCAAAACTCAGACAATTTATTAACTGTAGACCTGCTTGGAAGAAGTGCTAAATTTGAGTTCATCAAGTTGAAACAAAAGACTGCTATGTAACAATAAGAAAATATAGAAAAGTATAAAATCCTCTGTAAAAGTAAAAATATAGTCAAATTCAGAACACTGTAATACTGTAATGGTGTGCAAATCACTTGTAACTCTAGTAGAAAAAAGTATTAAAAATAACTATAACTATAATTTATTAATGTAAATGCAATATAAAAATAAGTAAATTAGGCCAGGCATGATGGCTCATGCCTGTAATCCCAGAACTTTGGGAGACCAAGGTGAGCAGATCTCTTGAGGTCAGGAGTTCGAGACCAGCCTGGCCAACCTGGTGAAATCCTGTCTCTACTAAAAATACAAAAAAAAAAAAAAATAGCCAGGTGTGGTGGTGGGCGCCTGTAATCCCAGCTACTCAGGAGGCTGAAGTGTGAGAATCACTTGAACCCCAGAGGCAGAGGTTGCAGTGAGCCGAGATCATGCCATGGCACTCCAGCCTAGGCAACAGAGGGAGACTCCAACTCAAAAAGAAAAAAAAAATAAGTAAATTTTGACATCAACAACATAACCTGTGGGGAAAGAAGTTAAAATATAGACATTTTGTATGCAAAGTTAAGTTGTTGTCATTGTAAAACAGACTATTATGACCAAAAGATGTTTTATGTAACCATATGGTAACACAAAGAAAAGAAAACCCATAGTAGATACACAAAAGATAAAGACAAACGAATCAAATAATACAACTACAAAAAATTATCTAATCACAAAGACAGCAAGAAAGACACCAACTATAAAACAGTCAGAAAACAATCAATAAAAAGGCAGTAGTAAGTCTTTATCAATAATGACTTTAATGTAAATGAATTAAGTTATCTAATCAATAAGAAAATACAGAGTGAGTGAATAGATAAAGAAAACGAGACCTAGCTATATGCAGCTGTATTAGTCCATTTTGCATTTCTAAAAAGGAATATATGAGGCTTTGTAATTTATAAAGAAAATACTTTCATTTGGCTCACATTCTGCAGGCTGTATAATCATCCCATCTACATGGCTTCTGGTGAGGTCTCAGAAAAGCTTTTACTCTGGCAGTAGGTGGAGGGGGAGAAGACATGTGAGATGGTGAGAGAGAGAGAAAGGTGCATGGGTAGAAGTACCAGATATTATAACAATCAGATCTCATATGAACTCATTACCACAGAGAGGGCACCACGCCATTCATGAGGGATCTGCCTCCATGACCCAAACACCTCCCACTAGGCTGAAACTTCAGCACTGGAGATCACAGTTCAACATGAGATATTGAGGGGACAAATACCCAAACCATATCAGCAGCCTACAAGAAACTCATTTTAGCTTGAAGGACAGATATAGGCTAGAAGTAAGGGAATACAAATAATATATCATGGAAATGAAAACCAGAAAGAGAGCAGGGATAGCTACACTTACTTTAGAAAATTTGACATTATAGTAGTCCCGTTTGCATTTCTGTAAAGGAATACCTAAGATTGGATAATTTATAAAGAAAAAAAGGTTTATTTGGCTCACAGTTCTGCAGGCTGTACAAGCCTTCTTGATTTCTGGTGAGGCCCTTGGGAAGCCATTATTCAGGGTGGAAGGTGAAGTGGAAGCAGGCCTGTCAAATGGCAAGAGAGGGAGCAAGAGAGAGAAGAAAGGTACCATGCTCTTTTCAAACAACCAGTTCTTCCATGAACTAATAGAATGAGAACTCATTACTGCGAGGCAGGCAACAATCCGTTTGTGAGCCATCTGCCCCATGACCCAAATCCCTCCCACTAGGTCTCACCTCCAACACTGGGGATTATCTTTCAACATGAGATTTGGAGTGGACAAATATTCTAACCATATCAGACTTTAAATCAAAAACTGTCACAATAAGGTCATTTTATAATAATAAGGGGGTCTATTATTCAAGAAGATATAACAATTGTAAATGTATAGTCACCCATCATTGGAGTATCTAAATATATAAACAATATTGAGAAAACTATATGGAGAAATAGATGTCAATAAAACAATGATGGAGGATTTTAGTATCCCACTTTCAACAATGAATAAAATCTCCACACAAAAAATCAATAAGGAAACAGTGGACTTGAGGAACATTTTAGATCAAATAAACCTAACAGAAATATAAAGATCATTCTATCCAACAACAACAGAATGCACATTCTTTTCAAGTTCACATGGAACATTCTCCATTATAGACCATATGTTAGGTCACAACATGTCTTAAAAAATTAAAGAAGATTGAAATCATATAAGGTAACTTTTCCAGCCACAATGGTATGAAAATTTTAAAAACATGTCAGAAGAGGAAAATAGAAAAATTCACAAATATGTGGAAATTAAATAGCATGATGGTAGAAACTAAACCACCATTGGGTCAAAAATAAATAAAAACAGAAATAAAAATATAATTTATGTAAAACAAAATGAAAACACAGAATACCAAAACCAAAACTTGTAGAAAGTGGTAAAACCAGTTCTAAGAGGGAAGTGATTCCTGATAAGGACCTACTTTAAGTAAAAACAAACAAATCACACAAAGAAGCTAACATTGTACCTCAAGGCACTACCAAAAAAGTAAGACCAAATTTAACAGAAAACAGAGAAAATAAAAAGAACAACAAACAAATAAAATAGCAACTAGAAAAAAAATAGAAAAGATTAATAGGGGGAGGTGTCAAGACGGCCAACTAAAACAACTGTGGTTGGAGGCTCCCACAAAGAACAAAAGTAGCCAATGAATCCTGCACCGGCAACTGAGGTTCTTCTTCAGAGCAATGATATAGCCAGTAAATAATACCGATTTTAGTCAAAATTGTAGGAAAGTAATAAAAACTCAAAAACAATGGTCAGAGTTGGAATTTATTAGATTGGTGCAAAAGTAATTGCAGGTTTTGCCATTAATTTTAATAGCAAATATTGCAATCACTTTTGCACCAACCTAATAATAACAGGTGTGCTATAGTTTTTTTCTGAAACATAGTGCTTCTCTTTCCGGTTTGCCATTTTTACCAAAGTTGAATCTTAGTGGGGTCAATTTACTTGCAAAGTAAGTTTTAGTATTATACATGGCTTGATTATTTGCATAAAGTGCAAAAAGAATGCTGAATGATCATATACGTTTTAAGTTGGCTTTGCTGGAACTTTTTCATAAGGAATCTCAGATTAGACTTTTAAAAGCCTCTCAAGGTTAGGAAGTCAAGCCAAGAATTTACCATGAGACTGTTCCTGGAATGCCTGTATAATTTGAATGCGTTTATCTCTGCTCAAGATCCCAAAATACCTTGAGTGTCCTGGGATTGTAAGGAAGCAATATTTTTCACTTACTGCAAGATCAGGAAGCTTATAAAGAAAGCACATAGACATGGTAACAGGCCATTATTTTCAAAGGACTTTTTATTGGCTCTATAAAGTCAAGTTGCTAGAGACAGTAGGCAGATAATTTCTAGGCAGAAAAGACCTCTCACTCTCAAGCCTGGAACCACAGCCCAAAGTGAGAAAATGCATTCCTGTTTTCCCACTTGAACACTGCCTTTTTCGAAACCACCTATTGTCTGCCCTGTCACCCATACTGTACCCATAAAAACTCCCAGGATCAGTCCAGCAGAGAGAAGAAGTGGCCAAACATTGAGAGGAGAAGCAGCTGGACATCAGAGAAAAGCAGGTTGACATCAGAGAGACGACTTGATGGTGGAACTTTGGAAAAGAGTCTGACCAGAGATGACCAGACTCCAGGGGAAGAATATCTTCCCACTCAAACTCCTTTCCAGTTTCCCTTCCCACTGAGAGCCACTTTCATCGACAGTGAAATCCCCTGCATTTACTATCCTTCAATTTATTCATGTGACCTGATTTTCTCTGGACACCAGACAGGAGCTCAGGATATGGAAGGCTGTCACGCTGATCCTCTGTCTTCGTGAAAAGACAGAGGGTCCACCAAGCTGTTAAACACTTAAGCCATCCACAGATGCCAAAGCTAAAAGTGCTGACTTTTACCCTTCTGGGGCTTTGGGGGTTGCAGGTGGTCCCTCCAGACATTATCACAGGGACTGCATGGAGTTTGCTCCTCTCAGTGCCCAGAAGCACTCGCCTCAGCTTGGCTCCTGAAACAACTCCTTGCCTGAGGGGTGGATCCGAGTGAGTGAAGCCCGCCTAAGCAGCCAGCTAGCCCCAGTGACTTCACTCCAGCTCCCCTACATCCTGGGAAGAGGTCAGGGAAAATTTCCTGTTTCGAAGTCAACCTCATTTTCTCAAAGCAGTCTGTTCATTAGCATCTGAAAATAAGCCATTTCAGTTAAAGCATTGGTAAAATAACCAGTGTTTTCAATTGTGTTTTATTACAGAAAAAAAAAAAAAAAACAGATTTAATTGAACAAATTTAAATAACTAGATTGGTATAATATAAGAATACTCATGAGTAGTTTCCAAATCTTGCAAAATTCAGGTAGAGAGGAAGGTAAATGTTTCAACTTTTCTCACAAAATATACTTTACTCAATTGCTGTAAGCTGTACATAGCTCAAAAGAAAAAAGTTTGCTTGACTCTGGAAAACAAAATATAAAATGAATCAGCAATATTTTACACAAAATGTTATAAAAAGTATTACAGTCTTCTATAAATTTAGTTTCATGTAAGTTATCAGAAACCCATTTCATGAATAATTGCTAGGGTCCTTTTCACAAATTTTTTCAAAGAAAAAGAAAATTTTGGACTGAAGGTGATTATAAACTGAATTTTGAGAATAATTAAAGAAAAATCATAATTATCTGTGGATGATAAGTGGCTTTAAATAGCCATTATTAAAGACACAATTTAAGACTGAATTTGGTTATTTCTGTGGCATGCATCAATATACAATAATAATGGTAATTATAACTGATGATATATATCAAGACATATCAGAAATTTAAGAATTTTCTACAATCTTGGAACACATGTTGATAACACATTTATGTAAGTTAACTCAAAGAAAGTCTCGAATGCCATTTTCTTTCTTTCTTTCTTTCTTTTTTTTTTTTTTTTTTTTGAGGCAGAGTCTCGCTCTGTCGCCTAGGCTCCTGGAGTGCAGTAGCACGATCTCAGCTCACTACAACCTCCGCCTCTCAGGTTCAAGCGATTCTCCTGCCTCAGCCTCCCCAAGTAGCTGGGATTACAGGCGCCTGCCACCATGCCCAGCTAATTTTTGTATTTTTACTAGAAACAGGGCTTCTCCATGTTGGCCAGGATGGTCTCCATCTCCTGACCTCATGATCCACCCACCTCGGCCTCCCAAAGTGCAGGGATTACAGGTGTGAGCCACCGCACCTGGCCAAACACTATTCCTTAATTGATAAGTCTTTCCATATGATCTTAACATACTGAATAAGTCTACTATGTCTCTCTTGGTCACCCAGGGGTTCTTATTATGTCCAAGTTAGTTTGGATCAATAAGACTAAATTTTAGAATTTGAAATTTAATTTTTGGTAGTATGTCAAATATTAAATATTTAAAATAATGTTAAAATAAGAAAGTTCTAAAACACATGATTAAAAAAGAACCACAGATCACTGAATATAACTGTCATTTATTTATTGAACATTATTATGTAAAGATTTCATAAAGTGAAAACTTTTATTCTTTGATAGAGAAGAGACTGTTTGCAATTGAGAATGCTAATAAGGACAGAATGATGCAAACTCTTCCCTGCCTTTTCTGTCATTTACTCAAAAGTTAAACAAATCTTTTACTATGTTTTATTAATAATACATTAAATTCTTATGCAAAGGAGAAAACCAAATTTTACATTTATATTAGTGTATATCAATATGGAAACTAATTTTATTAATACCTTATAAAGAAATCCATCAAATTTAAGTGAGCTTTGATCACACAAGTTAAAATTTCATAAGCCTTTAACAACCTCTTAAAATTACTAAATTAAAAAGCAAATCAGGGCCGGGCGCAGTGGCTCAAGCCTGTAATCCCAGCACTTTGGGAGGCCGAGACGGGCGGATCACGAGGTCAGGAGATCGAGACCATCCTGGCTAACACGGTGAAACCCCGTCTCTACTAAAAAATACAAAAAACTAGCCGGGCGAGGTGGTGGGTGGGCGCCTGTAGTTCCAGCTACTCAGGAGGCTGAGGCACGAGAATGGCGTGAACCCGGGAGGCGGAGCTTGCAGTGAGCTGAGATCCGGCCACTGCACTCCAGCCTGGGCGACAGAGCCAGACTCCGTCTCAAAAAAAAAAAAAAAAAAAAAAAAAGCCAATCAATGATCTAAAAAACCCTGTTGTTCTGACACAGAGGCCAAGACTATGGCTTTGCATTAGTGTATTTTGATATTATTGCTCAATTTTCATAGAAACTTATAAATAATTCCCTTCTAATTTTAGTGAATTTCATCACACATAATTTCCTTCATGAGATTAAGTTGCTGTAAACCTTTTACAATTTGCTTAAACTTTTAGTTTTGTCATATATATATTTTAACATATATTGACAATTTAGGGAAAAAAATAATTTTTATCTTTGTTATTTTAACCACACAATTTTTTCTCTAATGTAAGAGAAAAATATTCCCTTTTTAGTTTTTTTAATCAAAAATGCATCTTACTTTTTTATTTACTCTGTGTATATAATTGTTTCTATTATATCTAATAGTTTAAATTATATATATTAACTGCAACATAAACCCCTAATAATCCAAATTTCCAATTAAGAACCTAAGAAGCAAGTAATTTTGAACTGTTTCATACCAGTATTGGTAGATGTAAACCACTGCATAATTTTAGAAAGATGTTGTTTTCAATTTGTTTATGAACAGACTTAAATATAGTTAGCTTTTCTATACAATATAAATGACTCAGAAATTTTATTATTACTGTTACTTAATTTAACATAGCATGACTTTAAGTTATTAAAAAACTGAAACTATGAAAAGATCATTTATAACTTTTATTCAATTTTCATTCAAATGATTTATTGATTTCTGACAATTATGTTTTAATAGTTAAATGGAGTCACTGTAAACCAAAAATAGAATTTTAAGCCCCCTTGACTATCTGAATGGGCTTGTCCTCTGCCAAGGGCATTGTAAAGTTAACCTGAAAAACTTATTTAGTCCATGATGGGAATGAGAGAGTCATATATGCTTCATTATGCCCCCCTCCCTTTTGGAATTAAGAAAAACCTGACCAGCATTAACATCAGCACAGACCTTAAGACTGATAGAACAGAGTGTTTAATTCTGATATCAGACATTTGCAATCTATTCTCTCTGAAACCTGCTACCTGGAGGTTTCATGTGCATAATAAAACCGTGGTCTCCACAACCCCTTATGTTAACCTAGATATTTCTTTCTATTGATCCTAAGTCTTTAGACAATAACTTAATTCTTTCAACCAATTGCCATTCAGAAAATCTTCGAATCTACCTGTGACTTGGAAGAACCCATCTCCAGTTGTCCTGAGTTTCTGGACCACAGCAAAGTACATCCTACATGTACTGATGGATGTCTTATGTCTCTCTAAAATGTATAAACCCAAGAAGTATGCTGACCACCTTGGGCACATATTCTCAGGATTTCCTGAGGACTGTACCATTGGTCTGTCATATTTGGCTCAGAAATAAATGTCTTCAAATATTTTACAGTTTCACTATTTTTGTCAATTATAATTTATTGACTGAATATGTGGGGCCTCAGAAAAGACTCAGGACCCCAGAGAAGTTGCTCAGACTTTGAACTAAAGTCCAGAAGTAGCCCATTGAAAGCCTGACTTATTTGAGCTTCTCCTCAAGTGGAACTGGTAAATCCTTCTGAGCCCTGGATCTTTCTTTGGTTGATGATTCTTGGCATATTCTGAGCTGTTTCTTATCCTCCTAGGAAGCTGTTGTTTAGGATCTTAATTCTGGCTTGGAGATATATTCTAAAGCATCTTCTCCTTTGCCTTTTTCTAAAAACCAGGCAAACAACCCCTCTTCAGGCATCCTGTTTGGTTTCAATTTTGCATTTTAAAGGGCCTTCTCCATTGATTTTTCTTCCCCAGTTAAGGTCAATTGGCTTATTTGCACATTTATATGAGGAACTGTGCTGCCATTTTTATAGATAAATAAGAGAATAAGCTTCTTTAGCTCTGAAATGAAAGGATATTTTTCTCTTCCCAGACAAAAGGCATTCCTGGGTGACTGTGGGCCAAGTGTGAATGTCTGGGGGCTTAATTCACATGATATGCAGTGGCTCTACAGGGAACTGCAAACAAAATTAGTTTAAAAAGGCTCTTTCAGGAAGCATATAAGAGCTGATCACTCTGTATTGTGATCACTCTTGGAGGCGATAGACCTCCTGAGAGAGAAACTGAAACATGTAAGAGGGTAGTAACAAATTAGTGGTGATACAATGTGGAGTCCCACGCACAATAAGCACACATTGATCCACCACACTAAACAGTAGGCAAAAACTCAGTTCCTCCTTTTAATTAAAAAAAAAAAAAAAAAAAAAAAAAAAAAAAAAAAAAAAAAAA